>NC_092696.1:14602407-14902407 GCF_964275005.1 Diadema setosum | reverse complement strand
TAGTCATCATCAGTTGTCAAAAACAGCAAGAAAGATGCAGTGATTTATTTGAATATTGAACATCCCATCAGGCTCTTGTCAATATTATGGCAAAAATATTTGCTGAAACAAAACCAGGAAACAAACTCAAATGAAAGATTGGTCTGCGAAACTCAACTTTGATGATGCTTGAAGTTTGTTTGTTTGTTTTGGTTTTTTTTTTCTTTTCTGTCATGCTTATGAATGACAGCCTGATTATGCTATAAGATCATTCAAAAAATCTACCTGGCCAACGAACCAAATAGAGGACTGTAAAATATTTATACAACGCAAGAGCCGATATTGCCACTATGGGGTCTTAATATATTCATCATGGTAAAACACAGCCTATTATGCGCGTGTTTTTTTTTTTTTTGGGCAAGAACACTTTGAATAGACCAGGTGGCCAGAGTATCAGGTTACGTTGTACCTCCTTGAATAGACAGGATGTTGATACAAAAACATTCATAGACGCGCTCGTAGACGCCATCTGAAAAGTCGGGGATTATGAGCATAATAGAGGAGTTCAAAGGCCGATTACAGACAGTCTCTTTTTTTCTGAACCGGTCCATAGAATGCATTACAGTGATGTGCTTCGTATGTATTACGTAATCGCTTTTGCGGACCCCAATGATTTTATGGTTGTTGGGAAGCGAATGTGCAAGTTCTCATGTGGTTGTTACCATGGTTACCAACATATATGTATAGAATTTAAACTTCGACAGCGAAATACGCTGCAATAAAGCGAGTAAGCAAGACATAATATGGCATTTTTTTTTTCTCTCATACGCTTAGCATTCGCCAATTTATGATGTTCGGTATTTGATGTTTGCAGCATTTCAAAGAAGCAGTCAAAATAACATAATATCCCATATTACGATGATACCGACGATGGTGATGTCGACTGTTTAGTCTTTTTTGTTCTAGTTCTGTATGAATTCCTCATAATATGCTAATTTTCGGCTATAGTCGCTCTGTCAATTATTTATACATTTAGAAGTCTGAGGTGTTTTCAGTCCACTTCTTTCGTAAGTGCACGAGTCAATTTTGTTTTTGATCATTGAGTTCAATCCATTCATAATCAATCAAGTATGACAACTTATACCGAAAAAACCGATTTTTTTTTTTTTTTTTTTTTTTTAATTTTAGAAAGCGCTCCAAATTTGCGAAGTGGTGATTCGATTTTGCGACAGACGGAGATGTGATCACCATATCGCTTCAATTGAACGCTTTGTTTAGGAGCAAGGTATTTCGGGCAATAAAAGCATGAAATGTTCTTGTCTAATCTCATGTTTATCGATGTAATCATTTTTTTTTTTCATGCTGCTATTGAAGTAATTTATGCGCTTATCGTGCCTGTGTATTTTTTAATATATATCTACGTATATCTCTGCATTTAGGTATGCCTACATTCATTCATTCCATTAGACTTCGTGAAATCGCATTGCAGCATTATTATTCATAAACATTTGCAACAAATGCTCGTTTCCTTTATACATTATGCTTATTGAATGAGATTGTTAGTACTTCATTTTTGTTTTTGTCTTTTATCGGGGGGGGGGGGTGACTGGTATACACAATAAAACAAATATTGATTTACACTCATGACATAAGAGATGATCATTTCAGCAAAATTAGCCGTCTGTTATGAGATATCAAAGAATGCCAGGAGAAATGTCTTTTCCTTATTTTCTGAAGTGATGTAATAACTTCAGGCCTTCAAGCCTGTATGGCTTATGCTTGCCATACTTCCATGATCATGTCGGCTTCTTCTACAGCTGCTGGATGGCCAACCTTTTTTGTTGCTAAATTGAATGAACTTCTCCGTCGAACTCGGGAATGCTCACCTGCGACCCTGTTTGAAAAGACGCTCTCTCACATTGAGACGAACTTGAATTCTCAATGGACATTCTAATTTGAATTGTGTTAAGGCTACGGTGTTTTTTTTTTTTTTTTTTTTTTTTGAATTGATAAGATATAGTGAAAGGAAACTGAGATTGAATGAACATCTTCATTGCGCTATCTTTTTTTTCTTTTTTGTATAGGCGATTTTGAATTACCTAACTGTGAAATTAGAAGACAAACGTACACACACACACACACACACAACATGACTGCAAAATCTTTGCATAATGTTGAACCATTTTGAACACTCGAATATGCCGTTTTGCTCTTCCTTTGTAATACATTTGCCTCGATTAGTGCTCCTTCGTTTTATCTCATTGCATCTCATTGCTTTCCTTTCCAGCTATCCACTTCTTCATTCCCATCATCTACAATTAATTGTCTAGATTGAATATCCCCATTGATGGTGGCGATCACTTTTCGAAGATACGTTGCCCGTATTGTTATATATAATCTAATAAGATATCACCATAACACAGATTATAGGCAAACCTAGCCGTGTATAATATTTCATTTCGTTTGCAAAAGTGTGTTCAGATTACCGTCCATGGAACTAAATTTAGAAGATCAACCTATTTTTTTCTGTCTCTCCATCTCTCAATCTTTCTTCTTATCGCATAAACTCCGATGTTTCGTTTGCAGACCGGAAGAGCTCATAAATGTTCCATCAACTGACTTGAACAGGTGTTTTATAGAATTATATATATATATATAACAATAATGTATCCCGTTTGCTGATGATTATCATATCACTGTGTGACATTTAATTTCAAGTGATGTGCAGTGAACAATACCTTCCCGCCATTACGGTAGAGTTGTAAGGGAATCATGATTGCGCATAAAATTTGCAACATAAAACCCGAAAGTAAACTTACAAATGCGCTCGTTGATCTCCTTTATTCATCCCATGGAAACCTAAGTCATATAATTATGGTCGAAATCTAGAGGCAGTCATGATGGATAATTTCAGAAAGCAAACGTCTTTATACAAAAATGCATGGAGTTCGCATGGTTTAGTCACCATTAGCTGTCAAAGATTGCAAGAAAGATGCAATGATTTATTTAAATATTGAACATCCCATCAGGCTCTTGTCAACATTATGAAAATTGTTGAAACAAAACCAAGAAACAAACTCAAATGGAAGATTGGTTTGAGAAACTCAACTTCGATGTTGCTTGAAGCTTTTTTCCCCTCTCTCATACTTATGAATGTCAGCGTGATTATGTTATAAGATCGTTCAACAAATCTACTCGGCCAACGAACCAAATTGAGGATATACTGTTGTGATGCGCCTTGAACAAGGCTAATACCAATAAAGAGGTCCGCAGCAAGTTATCGCTCTCAGATCAAGACATGGCTTCCCAATCGTGGTCTTTTGCAACGTTGTTGTGATGGTTTGGGTGCGATCTGCCAGGAATGGAGCGGAACATTTGATTGTCATGATGTGGTGATTGGGTTGAGTCGTGACAAATTGGGGGCTTGTCCGGGAAAATGAACAGACAAGCCGTTTTCTTTCGCATGTTCCATGCGGATTGTGGTGAGGACTCTCACGTCTGGTTGTACACGTGTGCTGTAAGTACGTAGTGTATAGCGTCGATGGTGTATAGGCTCATGTCGTATCGGGCCTATGTACCTGCTTGCATGTAGGTTCTGTTAGGCCTCATGCGTTTTGGTGAGGACTCTCACGTTTGGCTGTACACGTTTGTTTTTAGTATGTAGACAAGTGTATAGCGTCGATGACAGGCTTATGTATTGGGCCTGCATTGTTTGCATGTTGGTTTTGACAGGCCACATGCGTTTTGGTGAAGATTTTCACGTTTGGTTGTGCACATTATTGTGTATAACATTTATGCTGCGTAGGCTTTGGCAGTCATTGACTGTGTTTGTAGTTTTCAGACTACATTTTGTGTGAAGGCCTAGTGCAGATTTTGGTGAGGATTCTCAAGTTTGGTTGTGCACGTTGTGTATAACATTTATGCTGCGTAGGCTTTGGCGGTCATTGACTGTGTTTGTAGTTTTCAGACTACATTTTGTGTGAAGGCCTAGTGCAGATTTTGGTGAGGATTCTCACGTTTTGGACGTTTGTCGTTTTTGCATGAAGGTCTTCTGTAGACCGATTTGGGTGAGGATTCTCACGTTCAGTTGTGTGCGTATATAGTGCATAGCGTGGGTATTGCGCATTGGGCTCGCACGTGTTTTGTAGTCGCAGACGGTCGGTCTAGCGCGTCGTGTGTAGGGCTAGTGCAGTTTGTGAGTGTGCGTATGCTGGATGTGTATGTGTGGGGGCTTGCGTACACATTGGCTACGGGTCACGCCGAATTTTCTGGAAGATTAGCCTCGGTTAAAGGCTTTGATATATTTTCCTTAGTTTGCACAATCGTGCTATGTGGTCGTTTGTAGTGAGTGTGTATACTCATTCTATGTCCTTAGATCACATGCTAATGTGATGCCGTGGTGTTCTAATTGTATGCCTGATTCGAAGGCTTAGGGATTTTGATGTTTTCTGCTTATCGTAGAAAATTTTTGCCTGTTCTGCGCGTGTGACTGGGTTCATGCATACATGTGTACTCATATGCAGTGCATTTCTTTTGTTAAGGCTTTGTAGTTTTGTGAGGATTTGTGACTTCTTGCAAGTTTTGATTTTGATATTCCCACAATGGCTGATGTCGTGCAGAGCTTTGTTGATGAACCCACTCAGGAAGGTTTTAATAACCTGAGGAAGGCAGAACTGGTGGAAGTTGCTCGAATTTTAGAAATCCCGATCAAAACATCGGATCGAAAAGCAGAGATCAAGGACACAATTTCGGAGTTTTTTACCAATACTGGTATTTGGCCTGCCTCTTTGTCAGAGGATGAAGCAGGGACAGATGATGGTGAAATTATCACACCTTTGGTAACCCCTGCAGAAAGTGAATTGAAGAAAATTGAGATCCAGCTTCGGATGAAGCAGCTGGAAGTCGAGGCAAAGAAAATAGAACTCGAAATCAAGTCAATCGATGCAAAATCGAATGAACCTTCTTCCAGCAGTTCAGCAAAGTCATCAAAATTTGATGCATTAAGGCAATCTCAGTTGGTGCCGAAATTTCGTGAAGACCGGGTAGAAGAGTTTTTCCAGCACTTTGAAAAAGTGGCTGTGAGTTTAGAATGGCCCAAGGAAGTGTGGCCGACATTGATACAGAGCTCGCTGGTAGGGAAGGCCCAAGAGGTCTATGCGTCTCTCACTATCCAAGAGTGTTCTGACTATGAGAATTTGAAGAGTTCCGTGTTAAGGGCGTACGAGTTGGTGCCGGAAGCCCACAGGCAACTGTTTCGGAATTATAGGAGAAGGGATGATCAGACATTCGTTGATTTTGTGCAACACAAGCAGACCCATTTTGAACACTGGTTAAGGTCGTCTGGTGTTGATGATTTCCACAAACTGAAAGAGTTGGTGTTGTTAGAGGAGGTGAAGAGGTGTGTTCAGCCAGATCAGCGGCAGTACCTGGAGGAAAGGGAAGTGAATGGTGCCAGGAGAGCTGCTGTCCTCCTTGATGAGTATGTGCTTACCCACAAGGGTACTTTCAAACTTTCTTCAAGCAAGAAAGGAGGCCAGGGTGTGCCAAGAAAAGGAGCTGTTGCTCCAAGCATTCCCAAGCCCGATCTTGATCAAAAGCCGAACAAGGCTTGCTTCTATTGCAAGAAGGATGGACATGTGATGTCAGCTTGCTGGAAGTTGAAGAAGAAGCGAGAAAAAGAGGGGATTAGCAACCCCAAAGCATTGCCAGATGCTTTTGCTATCACTCGCACAGAACATCTGCCATCGTTTGAACGGGTGGCAGAGAATTACAGACCTTTCATATCTTCAGGGTATGTTAGTTTGACGCCTGATAGTGAGCAGGTTCAGGTTCACATTTTGAGGGATACAGGAGCATCACAGAGTCTCCTGTGTGCAAAGACATTGCCATTTTCGGTTGAATCTTCTGTGAATTCGGAAGTGTTTGTGAGGGGAGTTGAAGGTGGGAGTGTCCGAGTGCCTCTTCATAATATCGAATTGAAGAGCGATCTTGTCAGTGGCTCAGTTGTAGTAGGTATTTTGCCTACATTGCCAGTCGAAGGTGTCACCTTATTGCTCGGCAATGATATCGCTGGAGAGAAGGTTTTGCCTCACTTTCTCCCAAGTAAGACACCCGTGGTTGACGAAGCCACAGAGAAATTGGTTCAGGATATGCCTGATGTGTTTCTCTCATGTGCTGTTACCAGGTCAATGGCTCGTGAACTGGAGAAAGAGGAGCAAGAGGATATCTTGGCTGATACTTTCTTCTCTAGACTTGAAGAGTCTAACAGCAGTGATGATGCACATATGGACCATGGTCAAATGTCAGAGATTTCTCGTCAGAGTCTGGTTGAATTGCAGGGCAAAGACCCTGAAATAGTGCGTCTTGCACAGTCACTTGTACCTGAGGATGAGGAAGTGAATGAAACTGTGAAGTTTTACAAGAGGGATGGTATCTTGATGAGGAGGTGGCGCCCTCCTGATGCCACAAGTGATGAGGATTTTCGAGATATTCATCAAGTAGTGGTACCAAAGATGTACCGGAAGGAGATCATATCTCTTGCCCATGAAGCACCATTGGCAGGTCATTTGGGGATCAACAAAACCCAAGAGAAGGTGCTTCGATATTTCTTCTGGCCAGGTTTGCGACATGACGTCGCAGAGTTTTGTCGGTCTTGCCATGTGTGTCAGGTAGTTGGCAAGCCAAACCAGAAGATTCCCCCTGCCCCTTTAAGGCCAATTCCGGCCTTCGAAGAACCGTTTAGTCGGGTCATTGTGGATTGTGTCGGTCCTCTTCCAAGGACAAAGTCGGGTAATCAGTATTTGCTGACGATGATGTGTGCATCTACCCGCTTCCCCGAGGCAATTCCATTACGGACAATTACTGCCAAGAATGTCTGTAAAGCTCTTGTGAAGTTCTTCACAATGGTAGGACTTCCAAAGTGTGTTCAGTCAGACCAAGGGTCTAATTTCACATCCAAAATCTTCCAACAGGTGATGAGTGAGTTAGGTGTAGAATGTAGGAACTCAAGTGCTTACCATCCACAGAGCCAGGGAGCTCTTGAACGCTTTCACCAAACCTTGAAGAATATGATGCGTGTGTACTGCAGTGAGCATGAGAAAGAGTGGGATGAGGGTATTCCTCTCCTCTTGTTTGCAGTTCGAGAATCGGTCCAGGAATCTCTTGGATTCAGTCCTTTCGAGCTGGTCTTTGGGCACTCAGTTCGTGGTCCCTTGAAGATCTTGCAAGAAAAGATCTTGGTTGAGCCAGAGTCCAACCTATTGGACTATGTGTGTCAGTTCAAGGATAGACTTTCTTGTACTCGTGAATTAGCTGCAGGTCATCTGAAGGCAGCTCAGTCTAACATGAAGAGACTGTTTGATCGGAAGGTGAAAGAAAGGCATTTTGAGCCTGGTTCTAAGGTTCTTGTGTTGCTCCCTCTTCAAGGAGATGCCTTGAAGGCTAGATATGCAGGGCCGTATGTGGTTGAGAAAAGAGTGAGTGATGTCAATTACATCATCCTGACACCTGATAGGAGGAAGAGGAGAAGACTCTGTCATGTCAACATGCTAAAGGAGTATGTTGAAAATGTAGAAGAGGCTAATGAAAAGCCTGTTGCTACGGTTGGAATCGGTTGTGAAGTGGATGGTGAAGACAGTGAGAGTGATGATGTGGAAATTCCGCAGTTGATGTTGAAGAATTCTGAGGTGTTAGCAAATCTATCTGACACATTATCTCATCTTCCAGGAGTAGAGAGAGCTCAGGTGATGGATGTAGTCCATGAGTATGAACACCTTTTCAGTGATGTACCAGGTCGTACTAGTGTGGTGGTGCATGATGTTGATGTGGGGGACTCCTCCCCTGTCAAGCAACACCCATATCGTGTGAATCCATTGAAAATGGATGTTCTGAGGAAGGAAGTTCAATACATGCTTGAACATGACCTTATTGAGCCCAGTAAGAGTGGATGGAGTTCTCCCTGTGTGTTGGTTCCAAAGCAGGATGGTTCTTTGCGTTTCTGTACGGATTACAGGTTGCTCAATTCGAAAACAAAGTCAGACTCGTACCCTTTGCCCCGCATCGATGATTGTATTGATCGCGTAGGGAATGCCAAATACGTCAGTAAGTTTGACCTTTTGAAGGGGTACTGGCAGGTTCCCCTCAGTGAAAGAGCGAAAGAACTGTCTGCATTCGTGACTCCTGACGGATTCTTCCAATACAAAGTGATGCCGTTCGGGATGAAGAACGCGCCCGCTACATTCCAGAGACTCATCAACACCGTCACGTCTGGCTTGGTGGGATGCGAGGCGTATCTCGACGACATCATAGTGTACAGCCATACATGGGAGGACCACCTTCTGAGAGTCAGAGCACTGTTTGACCGCTTGACCAGTGCCAACCTTACGGTGAACTTGAGGAAATGTGAGTTCGCCCGAGCAAAAGTCGTGTTCCTGGGTCACATTGTGGGACATGGTTCCGTCAAGCCTGTTGAAGCAAAGGTGGAGACGATCCTGAACTTTCCCCGCCCACAGAGTAAGCGAGAGCTGAGACGATTTCTGGGCATGACTGGCTATTATCGGAAGTTCTGCCATAATTTCGCTGATGCTGCAACACCGCTCACCAACATGTTGCGGAAAGATTCGCAGTTCGAGTGGTCAGATGACTGTCAAGTTGCTTTCAACCGGCTGAAGGCAATGCTAGCGAGTTCTCCGGTTCTTGCAGCGCCGAACTTCGAAAAGCAGTTCATTCTTATGGTGGACGCGAGTGACACAGGAGGAGGAGGAGCCCTGATGCAGAAGGACGACAACGGAGTTGACCATCCCGTCGCGTACATGTCCAGAAAATTCAACAAACATCAGCGACGGTACTCCACTGTCGAGAAGGAGACGTTAGCGCTCGTCATGGCTCTTCGTCATTTTGACGTGTACCTGAACACTACAAAGTATCCAGTGCTGGTGTACACAGACCACAATCCGCTTGTGTTCCTGTCGCGAATGAGGAACAAAAATGGACGCCTAACCAGATGGGCGCTAGTGCTACAGGAGTACAACCTCGTGATACAGCACGTACGTGGAAAAGACAATGTCATTGCAGACGCTTTGTCCCGTGGATAAGATAGAAGTACGCATATTTCCACGGATAGGACAAAAGGACACAGATGTGCTTATTATCCATAGATAATAAGACTGGTAATGACTTGGAAACATGAACAATACGAGACAAAAGAAATGTGTTTCCATGCATTTGTAAGAAAATTATATTTCTCATGTTGAAGAAAGAGTGTTATTGATTGCTTTGAAATGATGACACAAACATTGTGTACACTGCTTTAATTTATTCTTTTTGTTCTTGTCTGCAGGGAAAAAGACAGCATGTTTTCCAAATGGTCATGAGTTTTGCACCAAAACAGGGCAAAATCATTTCAAGTGATATAGCATGAGTTTTGCTATGTTTTATGCTTTATATGGTGAAGAAAGGGGTTTTCAGTAATACAGCATATTTTGATACAGGGTATAATGTAGACATTGTATTAATTGGAACTGCAAATTAAGTTGCATTGCTGTTTGCAAAAAGCACACACAAGCACACAAAAGCTGTTGTTGCATTTTTTTTCAAATGCTTAATCTGCAAGAGTTGGAATTTGTGGCATCACAGAATTGACCAATTATACACATTTTCCATAGCATAGATATCGACTGAGTGAAATTATGACACTATGATATTCATAATGTTGTGAATGTGTAAGGTTCATGAGACCATACAGGTGTACAGACATAACCAGGTTATATTCATGTGATATCTTTTTTTCAGAAACAGGGAGTATAGCAGGTGTTCACAATTGCATTGTTTTGCTGTACTCTAGTGTACTTATTGTACATTTGTCTTGATGAACAAGGCTTTACAGTACTTGAACAGAAGTGTCAAGAAATCAGAAATGTAGAGATGTTTGTCAGACCAAACAGTTGAGCTGAACGCATTGTTATGTCAGTTTTCATCAAAGGTCAGATTGCTACAAGCTCACCATATAAAAATGGTTACTAAGTATAGTGAATGGAAGATTACTTCTATTATTGGTGACATATAATCACAACAAAAATGTGTGAAGTTCATTATGCAAACTGCATGATTATCAGTGTATGCAGGTTATTCAGTGGTATGTGTAGCGGTTTTTTCTCAAGCATATGCACATCAAGCTAAGATAGAAGTTTGATCTGTCCATACTTATGGTATATTGTTTCATGATACAAGTACAGTGTATTCTGTTTTGAACCAGCAGCATTTCTAGACTTCGACTAGGTGTTGAAATGTTTGGCCATTTAATACTCATAAGCATTTCAGGAAAGCTAAAGAAAATACATGCTTCATGATTTATGACCAAGCAGAGGAAAAAAAAAAAAAGAAAAGAAAAGAAGGAATGTTGTGGTTGTAAAGTTTTGCGCGTATACGCACATGCTTGTTCCGAGCAGGTAGTGGGTCTATATTTAGACGGTTAGCCTACGCTCAAGAAAGGTTTTGATAAGGCTCATTAAGTCTGAGCTTGTTTATGTGAAGAATCCACTTTAGTGTATGAACACACAACTGTGCATTTTTATGTATCGTGTTTCGGAACATGTTTGTAACGACTGTTTGCAGTTTGACTGGAAAGTTTTTCCATAACTTCCCGTCTTAAGGGGGGAGATGTGATGCGCCTTGAACAAGGCTAATACCAATAAAGAGGTCCGCAGCAAGTTATCGCTCTCAGATCAAGACATGGCTTCCCAATCGTGGTCTTTTTGCAACGTTGTTGTGATGGTTTGGGTGCGATCTGCCAGGAATGGAGCGGAACATTTGATTGTCATGATGTGGTGATTGGGTTGAGTCGTGACAACTGTATAATATTCATTATTTTGATACAATGCAAGAGCTGATATTGCCACTATGGGGTCTTATAATTATATTCATCATGGTGAAACACAGCGTAACATGTGCGACTGTTATATGCAAGAACACTTTGAATAGACCAGGTGGCCAGAGTATCAGGTTACATTGTACCTCCATGAATAGACAGGATGTTGATACAAAAACATTCCTAGACGCACTCGTAGACGCCATCTGAAAAGTCGGGGATTATGAGCATAATAGAGAAGTTCAAAGGCCGATTACAGACAGTCTCATTTTTTTTTGCACCGGTCCATAGAATGCATTATAGTGATGTGCTTCGTATGTATTACGTAACCGCTTTTACGGATCCCAATGATTTTATGGTTGTTGGGAATCGAATGTGCAAGTTCTCATGTACTTGTTACGAACATGTATTACAGAATTTAAACTTCGACAATGACATACGCTGCAATAAAGCGAGAAACAAGACATACGGCAGAAGTTTTTTTTTTTCTCTCTCTCATACGCTTAGAATTAACAAATAAAAATTATGATGTTCAGTATTTGATGTTTGCAGCATTTCAAAGAGGCAGTCAAAATAAAATTACATCCCATATTACGACGATACCGACAACGGTGATGTCGACTGTTTAGTCTTTCTTGGTTCTAGTTTTGTATGAATTCTTCATAATATGCTAATTTTCGGCTATAGTCGCTCTGTCAATTATTTATACGTTTAGAAATCTGGGTTTTTCAGTCCATCTCTTTCGGAAGTTCACAAGTCAAATGATTTCGCGATCATCGAGTAACAACGGTTTTAGCAACACACTACCGTTTTGTAGCTCAATCGATTTATAGTCAGTAGAATATGGTAACTCATGCCTTAAAAAATAAACTTTTTTTTCAAATCTAAATTTGTTGAAAGCACTCCAAATTTGCGAAGTGATGATTCAGTTTTGCGAGAGACGGAGATGTGATAACCCGTCGCTTCAATTGAACATTGTACATTATTACCTATACGAGGTAGTTTTGCGAGGCAATTGCAGTTGATATTTTGCAGGGTTAAAGGTCAGCAGTTGATATTTTGCAGGGTTAAAAGGTCAGCAAGCAATATTCGTTCGCCTCTGCCGGGTTCGCGACGTTGCTGCGTGTCGGTTACACACACCGTACACAAATCGCCACGTCGCTGCGTAACAGCATGGAGCTTGGTAGCTCCATGGTAACAGTAACAGTATGTTCAAACAGTGCAATCTTTCGGTTTGGGGAGGTGGGAAGAGAAAGAGTGGAATCTCTCTCCCCACCGATCGACCACGAAAAGAAAACATTCCAGGACGTCCAGGGTGTCAGTTACACGCACCGCAGAAGAACGCTGATAAATCAACTCATACAAGGTCGACTACTTACAGCAGCACTAGGCAATGACTAGTCCATTTGTGATCAGTAATTGCACAGTGACCATCAGTTTTACAACTCTCAAACTTTTAACAGAGAAGGAAAAATAAAGTGCAAGAACGTTCAGAAGTTTGAAGTTTGCCTGTTACAACTACATGTATCTTTGAAGTTGGAGTTGAATGATATACATTGATGAACAATTTTGCAATTATTCAACATGTTGATGGTCTACAGGTAGTCAAATGTGGCTTGATCTGTATCATATATAGTGTATAGCCGTATTTACATATTTTCTTTATTTACCTAGGGGGATAGGTAATAATTATGATATTGACTGGCCTTTCTTTCGGGAGGTACCAGATAAATATTGCCCTCACTGAAAACATATTGCCCTCGTCTTCGACTCGGGCAATATGCTTTTAGTTTGGGCAATATTTTCTGGTACCTCCCTCAGGGCCAGTCAATATTATATAATTGTTTAGGAGCATATTTCAAGCAATAAAAGCATGAAATGTTCTTGTCCATCTCATGTATTGATGTGATCAAATATTTTCATGCTGCTATTGAAGTGGTTAATGCACTTATCGTGGCTGCGTATTTTTCATAATAATTGCATTATACATCTCTGTATTTAGGTACACCTACTTGAATTCATTCCTTTAGACTTTGTGAAATCGCATTGCAACATTTTCATATTCATAAACGATTGCAGCAAATGCTCGTTTCCTTTATACATTATGCTTATTGAATGAGAATAGTACTTCATTTTCTGTCTTTTATCGGGGGATGACTGGTATACACAATAAAACAAATATTGATTTACACTCATGACATAAGAGATGATCATTTCAGCAAAATTAGCCGTCTGTTATGAGATATCAAAGAATGCCAGGAGAAATGTCTTTTCCTTATTTTCTGAAGTGATGTAATAACTTCAGGCCTTCAAGCCTGTATGGCTTATGCTTGCCATACTTCCATGATCATGTCGGCTTCTTCTACAGCTGCTGGATGGCCAACCTTTTTTGTTGCTAAATTGAATGAACTTCTCCGTCGAACTCGGGAATGCTCACCTGCGACCCTGTTTGAAAAGACGCTCTCTCACATTGAGACGAACTTGAATTCTCAATGGACATTCTAATTTGAATTGTGTTAAGGCTACGTTGTTTTTTTTTTTTTAATTGATAAGATATAGTGAAAGGAAACTGAGATTGAATGAACATCTTCATTGCGCTATCTTTTTTTTTCTTTTTTGTATAGGCGATTTTGAATTACCTAACTGTGAAATTAGAAGACAAACGTACACACACACACACACACACAACATGACTGCAAAATCTTTGCATAATGTTGAACCATTTTGAACACTCGAATATGCCGTTTTGCTCTTCCTTTGTAATACATTTGCCTCGATTAGTGCTCCTTCGTTTTATCTCATTGCATCTCATTGCTTTCCTTTCCAGCTATCCACTTCTTCATTCCCATCATCTACAATTAATTGTCTAGATTGAATATCCCCATTGATGGTGGCGATCACTTTTCGAAGATACGTTGCCCGTATTGTTATATATAATCTAATAAGATATCACCATAACACAGATTATAGGCAAACCTAGCCGTGTATAATATTTCATTTCGTTTGCAAAAGTGTGTTCAGATTACCGTCCATGGAACTAAATTTAGAAGATCAACCTATTTTTTTCTGTCTCTCCATCTCTCAATCTTTCTTCTTATCGCATAAACTCCGATGTTTCGTTTGCAGACCGGAAGAGCTCATAAATGTTCCATCAACTGACTTGAACAGGTGTTTTATAGAATTATATATATATATATAACAATAATGTATCCCGTTTGCTGATGATTATCATATCACTGTGTGACATTTAATTTCAAGTGATGTGCAGTGAACAATACCTTCCCGCCATTACGGTAGAGTTGTAAGGGAATCATGATTGCACATAAAATTTGCAACATAAAACCCGAAAGTAAACTTACAAATGCGCTCGTTGATCTCCTTTATTCATCCCATGGAAACCTAAGTCATATAATTATGGTCGAAATCTAGAGGCAGTCATGATGGATAATTTCAGAAAGCAAACGTCTTTATACAAAAATGCATGGAGTTCGCATGGTTTAGTCACCATTAGCTGTCAAAGATTGCAAGAAAGATGCAATGATTTATTTAAATATTGAACATCCCATCAGGCTCTTGTCAACATTATGAAAATTGTTGAAACAAAACCAAGAAACAAACTCAAATGGAAGATTGGTTTGAGAAACTCAACTTCGATGTTGCTTGAAGCTTTTTTCCCCTCTCTCATACTTATGAATGTCAGCGTGATTATGTTATAAGATCGTTCAACAAATCTACTCGGCCAACGAACCAAATTGAGGATATACTGTATAATATTCATTATTTTGATACAATGCAAGAGCCGATATTGCCACTATGGGGTCTTATAATTATATTCATCATGGTGAAACACAGCGTAACATGTGCGACTGTTATATGCAAGAACACTTTGAATAGACCAGGTGGCCAGAGTATCAGGTTACATTGTACCTCCATGAATAGACAGGATGTTGATACAAAAACATTCCTAGACGCACTCGTAGACGCCATCTGAAAAGTCGGGGATTATGAGCATAATAGAGAAGTTCAAAGGCCGATTACAGACAGTCTCATTGTTTTTTGCACCGGTCCATAGAATGCATTATAGTGATGTGCTTCGTATGTATTACGTAACCGCTTTTACGGATCCCAATGATTTTATGGTTGTTGGGAATCGAATGTGCAAGTTCTCATGTACTTGTTACGAACATGTATTACAGAATTTAAACTTCGACAATGACATACGCTGCAATAAAGCGAGAAACAAGACATACGGCAGAAGTTTTTTTTTTTTTCTCTCTCTCATACGCTTAGAATTAACAAATAAAAATTATGATGTTCAGTATTTGATGTTTGCAGCATTTCAAAGAGGCAGTCAAAATAAAATTACATCCCATATTACGACGATACCGACAACGGTGATGTCGACTGTTTAGTCTTTCTTGGTTCTAGTTTTGTATGAATTCTTCATAATATGCTAATTTTCGGCTATAGTCGCTCTGTCAATTATTTATACGTTTAGAAATCTGGGTTTTTCAGTCCATCTCTTTCGGAAGTTCACAAGTCAAATGATTTCGCGATCATCGAGTAACAATGGTTTTAGCAACACACTACCGTTTTGTAGCTCAATCGATTTATAGTCAGTAGAATATGGTAACTCATGCCTTAAAAAATAAACTTTTTTTTTTAATCTAAATTTGTTGAAAGCACTCCAAATTTGCGAAGTGATGATTCAGTTTTGCGAGAGACGGAGATGTGATAACCCGTCGCTTCAATTGAACATTGTACATTATTACCTATACGAGGTAGTTTTGCGAGGCAATTGCAGTTGATATTTTGCAGGGTTAAAGGTCAGCAGTTGATATTTTGCAGGGTTAAAAGGTCAGCAAGCAATATTCGTTCGCCTCTGCCGGGTTCGCGACGTTGCTGCGTGTCGGTTACACACACCGTACACAAATCGCCACGTCGCTGCGTAACAGCATGGAGCTTGGTAGCTCCATGGTAACAGTAACAGTATGTTCAAACAGTGCAATCTTTCGGTTTGGGGAGGTGGGAAGAGAAAGAGTGGAATCTCTCTCCCCACCGATCGACCACGAAAAGAAAACATTCCAGGACGTCCAGGGTGTCAGTTACACGCACCGCAGAAGAACGCTGATAAATCAACTCATACAAGGTCGACTACTTACAGCAGCACTAGGCAATGACTAGTCCATTTGTGATCAGTAATTGCACAGTGACCATCAGTTTTACAACTCTCAAACTTTTAACAGAGAAGTAAAAATAAAGTGCAAGAACGTTCAGAAGTTTGAAGTTTGCCTGTTACAACTACATGTATCTTTGAAGTTGGAGTTGAATGATATACATTGATGAACAATTTTGCAATTATTCAACATGTTGATGGTCTACAGGTAGTCAAATGTGGCTTGATCTGTATCATATATAGTGTATAGCCGTATTTACATATTTTCTTTATTTACCTAGGGGGATAGGTAATAATTATGATATTGACTGGCCTTTCTTTCGGGAGGTACCAGATAAATATTGCCCTCACTGAAAACATATTGCCCTCGTCTTCGACTCGGGCAATATGCTTTTAGTTTGGGCAATATTTTCTGGTACCTCCCTCAGGGCCAGTCAATATTATATAATTGTTTAGGAGCATATTTCAAGCAATAAAAGCATGAAATGTTCTTGTCCATCTCATATATTGATGTGATCAAATATTTTCATGCTGCTATTGAAGTGGTTAATGCACTTATCGTGGCTGCGTATTTTTCATAATAATTGCATTATACATCTCTGTATTTAGGTACACCTACTTGAATTCATTCCTTTAGACTTTGTGAAATCGCATTGCAGCATTTTCATATTCATAAACGATTGCAGCAAATGCTCGTTTCCTTTATACATTATGCTTATTGAATGAGAATAGTACTTCATTTTCTGTCTTTTATCGGGGGATGACTGGTATACACAACAAAGCAAATGTTGATTTACACTCATGACATAAGAGAAGATCATTTCAGCAAAATTAACCGTCTGCTATGAGAGATCGAAGAATGTCGGGAGAAATGTCGTTTATTTCAGCAAACATATCGTCTTTTCGTTATTTTCTGAAGTGATGTAATGATTTTAGACCTTCAAGCTTGTGTGGCATGTGCTCGCCGTTCTCCCATGGTCATGTCGTCTTCTTCTATCAGCTGCCGGGTGGCCAACCTTTTTGTTTCTAATATGAATAAACTTCTCCGACAAACTCGAAAAATGCTCACCTGCGACCCTGTTTGAAAAGCCGCTCTCTCACATTGATGCGAATCTGAATTCTCGATGGGCATTCTAATTTGAATTGTGCTAATGCTACATTTTTTGAAGTGATAGGACATAGTGAAAGGCAAACGAGGTTGAATGAACATCTTCATGGCGCTATCTCTTTTTTTTTTCTTTTTTGTTGGCTATTTTGAATTCATACGTAACTACGAAATTGGAAGGCAAACGTACACAAAAAATGACTGCAAAATCTGTGCATAATGTTGTACTCTTTTGCCTTTTTTTTTTGCCGTTTTGCTCTTCCTTTGTAATACATTTGTCTCAATTAGTGCTCCTTCATTTTATCTCATTACATCTCATCACTTTCCTTTCCAGCTATCCCCTTCTTCATTCCCATATACAAACCTGTAGATTGAACATAATCATTGATGGTGATGATCTCTTCTCCAAGATACTCTGCCCATAAAATTTATAAATGTATATATATATATATGTATATATGTGTATATATATATATATATATATGTATATATATACATAATATGTATACATATATAAAACGTAGAAAGATATTACCAAAACACAGGTTGTAGGCAAACCTCATCTTGTATAATTTTACATTACGTTTGCAAAAATCTTTTCATTTTTTATTATTATCTACCGTCCATCAAACAAAATTTAGATGACCAACCTATTTTTCTCTCCTTTTTTTCTTCTCATCGTATAGACTCCCATGTTTCATCTGAAGAGCTCATACATGTTCTGTCAACTGGCTTGAACATGACCGGTGTTTGATTCTTAGGTTTTTTTGTTTTTTTTTTCTATGTAAGAATTAACGATACTCATTTAGGTTGGTGATTACTTTTTATAATAATTAAATATATGTCTTGTATCACTGTGTGAAATCTCATTTCACTTGATACATAGTGAATAATATCTTCCCGACATTACGTTGAAGTTGTAAGGGAATCGTAAGATCGCACAGAAAAATGGCAGCATCAAACCCCGATAATAAACTCACAAATCCACTCGGTGATCTCTTTTATGCATCCCATGAAAACCTATTATAAGTCGCATAATCGAAATTTGTAGGTAGTCACGACTGATAATTTCAGGAAGCAAACTTCTTTATACAGACTTCTTCAGGGGATGGCAGGTATCGCGCAAGCGTGGATTATGCATATTTATTCGTCTCAAAGAAAGTTAGAAAGATGCAAAGATTTATTTGAATATTGAACATTCCAGGCTCTTGTCAACTTTATGGGAATTACTGAAACAGAACCAAGAAATAAACTCAAGTGGACGTTATTCTATTACGAAATTCGACTTTGATAAATCAGTACCACAAATTCTACTTGTGATATTACATCGTT
The DNA here is from genome assembly GCF_964275005.1 of Diadema setosum. Lineage (NCBI taxonomy): Eukaryota > Metazoa > Echinodermata > Echinoidea > Diadematoida > Diadematidae > Diadema > Diadema setosum. The sequence goes on along the minus strand of NC_092696.1, from coordinate 14,883,951 downwards.
GATGGTTTGCCTAGTGTTGAAATAAAGCCACGTGCTTCTGTTACAGACACGCGAGCTTTGTATTTGGACACAAGTACACGTAGCAGGACAAACAAGGTGTTACAGATTTTCAAACGTTGTATACAATAAATAAACTTCCTTCTGTTTCCAAAATTCCTTGACTAATATGGTAAGGAATTTTGTGAACAACAGTAAGTTAAGAGTGGATTCGTGTGCTTTTGATATCGCCACAATACGAGATTTACTCGCCGTGTCTTATAGTCGTGTAATGGAAATACGCAAGCCTGTACACAATCCTCCGATCGATCGCTTTTCATTGAAAGACTTTGAAGGCTTGTGATCAACGGATTACAGTTTCCATAAACAAAAGATTGCCTCCATGAATCAGTAAATTCAAGACAATAACGTAGTAGAAATTTGCGACACCCTCGGCATAGCCTGGTGCCCAATAATAAAAGACGCTATTCATTTGAGTTGACCAGGGAACGTAAATTGGTGATCGTAGAGTACGTGAAGTTCAAACCGCGCGCGCGAACACGGATAGCGAAGGGAAGCGACATTATTATTCATGAGCGGTCGTTATTCATCCAATCAGAAAGCGGATTCCTACACCGCAAACACGGCAATTTGATGATTGGGTAAAGCGGGATCGTAAGTCACACCCCCTTAGTAACCCTCGGTTCGGGCTCGATTTTGGAAAACCTGTCCGTCTGTGGGGGTGTTCGCTCGCCAAAGCAAACCGTCCTAAACGGGTTAAGATATTTACTGGAGGAACTATGTGTCTAAATAGGGCACTCGTGTTCGCAGTATCTCTGTATAGGGAAGCGATGGAAAAGTATCGGATCACTTTACACATTGTTTTAAAGAACCTCCTTGTAAATTTACACCAGCGTGAGGGTCACTTTTTAAGACTACTATAAACATTTATCCTAATACGATAGCAACATACACGACTAGAAATATTTGACTGCAGATAAAAAAAAAGATAGCGTGATGTGAAATGTTTAATCAAATGTATATCATGCATAAGTCTCATTTTCATTTTTAATTTTACGTTATATTCTTCTTTTTTTTTTAGGTTTGCGGCGATTAATCCTTGGACTATGCATATGGCAAAAGCAGTCAATCTATACCACTGTCATCTCAGTGACAGAGGTAATTGTAAAAGGGCACTATATACAGCAGGAAAACAAGTTTGCATGAAAGTTTATGTTATACGGGAAATACTAAAATATTGTGTTGTGATGTTTTACCCTTAATCTCTACAAAACATCTTTTTTAGCATTCAATTTAATCTTAAATGAAGAGCACATGACTGTTAACATCTATATACAAGTTATGCATCAATAAATAAATACCCAGAGCAAATGAATGAATTTTAAAAAGTATGGTTTTCCCAAAAGGATTTTTTTTTTAGTTGTTTAAAGTGGACCATTCATATAAATGGGACGACACTTTAACCTGTGTACACAGAAGGATCGAAATTGCACATATCATGTGAAACTATCCTGGATGGCAAGTATATCATTGCTTCACATTTGTTCCACTTATGCACTAAAATATCGAAAGGAAATGGAATGCATTAACAAAACTATGGAAAGAGGGAAATTTGCCTGAAGTGTTGTCAATACAACTGGCATGACTTGCGCGACATAGATATATCGGTACTATCAGCATCGAGTGTTTATAACCAATGATTTTGTATAAAAGTTTATTAGGTCAATGACGCCTCTGTTGGATAGGACACCCCAGACAAGAAGTATAGGTTTTCCCATCCATTTTCGCACTTTTGTCAGTCAATTTCAAAGATTTATTATTCAATTTCGTCCCGAGAAGCAGGTGGAACGCAAATTCTAACTTCAATTTCGTCAATTGTCATTGTAATTCGTTTTTCGTCAAATATTTTCGAAGACATAGCATTCAAAATCGTCAGTTGTCATTCAAATTCGTCCCTCCCGCTGACGGATCGCAGAATGTGAAGATCAAATTCGTCTTTGTTCACACAATTTCATGAATTTTTTATTCAAATTAGTCAGATGTTGTTGATTTTTTTATTTTGATGGTGAACCAACTTTAAGCCGACATATTTTTAGTTTCTCTCGTAAACTGTATCGTTACACATTATTCCCTAACCATTTGCTTTAACAATACACAAAAAACAAGACAACCAACGAAAATGATTGAAGGATAAACGACAGTCAAAAGTCATAACCCAGGACAGCATGTCAGTGTCACATTTTGAACTTTACCTCGTAATGTTCAGGTTTTCGCATCATAGGCCTAATGCATGAAGCAAAGTTTACATTTTATACCCTGGAAAGCAGCAAACATAATTATGTTATCCATTCTTTGACATTAAACATGCGACAATTCTACACTTAAATTTTGTCTTTAATTATGTTTGCCTAGAAATTGTTCGTCAGTGTTTTCGTTTACGAGACGGTATAATATACGTACAAATGGTACATGTATGTTTGTACTCGGATTGCTTGTGTGTGTGTCTGTATGTGTGGTTCCGTGTGTGTGTGTGTGGGGGGGGCACTTAGGTGTATGTTAACTCCTGAATGTATACTAAAATGTGAACGGTTACAGGAAAAAAAAAATACATGAATGACTGGAAAATCACACCGGGTAGAGATATAGGACGAATATGAATGAAAAATTAACGAAAATGATTGCCAAAAGACGAAATCGATCCGGCAGTTTTGAGTGCTGCAAGTGAGACTGACGAATTTGAACTGTAAATGACGAAAATGTATGCCAAAATAATGACTAAATTGAATGGACTTTATTTGAAAATGAACGACGATAGACGATTTTGAAAGTAAGATTGGCCTACTCTCGACATTCCGCGACGAAATTAAAGTAAATATTTGTGAAATTGAATGAAAAAAGTTTGAAAATGAATGGGAAAACCTATATTAAAGAAAATTAATTAATTAGATTCAGTTGTATCGTATTACGTCATTGTGTTAGGTTCAGGCGACTTCATCCGGCTGTGAGGGTAAGATTCAGGAATATGGTTAAGGTGCAAGACAAGTCTTAATTTAGCATGTACACTGTAGGGATAGTTTGTTTTGTAAAGCAAATTCTTTTGCATGCTTCTGTCTGGGGCATATGTTAATTGATTTTGGTAGGGTGTGTGTAAGTACAGACGGTAGCGAATATGAAGTAGAGAAAAAAAAATTGTTAGCACATTACCTACATCGATACGGGTTCCAGTCATAATCCACGAGTCTTGAATCGACGTCGGCGTGCGGGACTGTAATGCTGGGGCGACTACCGGTACGAGGAGCCTCGCTAGCTGAGGACCGAACATGCCGACGATCTGCGGTCTACTGGACACGTCGCCGGCGCTGCACCACATTCTGATTGGGACCCGACCCGGAACCCAGAGAACCAAAACTAAAAGTTGCGTGTTTATATATATTTTATATTGTATTTAGTATTTTCATACCAATACTTCAACGTTGTTCCAACAATCAAAACTCGATTATTAAATACGTTGTTTTAACTTTACTTGGTCCGTTTCGATTCTAATGTTTATTAGTCAACGTAGCAGAATAAATAACAAAAAAGGTCGCTCATGTGACAAGTACTTGTGTGTGTGTGTGTGTGTGTGTGTGTGTGTGTGTGCTAACGGGCACAAAATACATAACACTTTGATCTTGCTCTATATTTGGAACAAGATAGAATTGACCTAACAGCATAAAAAAAAGAATGTTCTGTGCGATGCAAGCACCATCCATCGAAAATATCATATACAGTGTATGACTTCAAGTCACTATGGTTGTGTCATGAAGAATTTAGTACCAAAAAAAAAAAAACTGAGACTTGAAATTTGCTTTTAACATGGAAGTTTTAGAAACAATGTCATGGTAATGGATTATTTTTATAATCACATTCTCTTTTTCATAGTTCCGTCTCTTCAAATAATTCATATCATATGTTAAATTATTCTTGTCTCTTGTTCAACAGGAAAAAAGTGTTTGTGAACTTTGTGAAAGCGTTAATAAACAATGCATGGTAGCTTCTTGTGAAGATTTTCTGACTCTTTCATTACATCGTCTAGTTTCCTCCTATCAATTATTATGAATATTGAACTGAACTGAATTGAACAGTACAACACGATTTTTTTTTCAGGTTCATTGTGCAATGTTATCTGCAAAAATAAATACTCATCTATCACTGTCTATAGTTGTAATAGTTCCATGTATTCACTAATTACATATGCATTTACATACATTTACTTTGTACATGTCCATAACCACATATTCGTATAATGATTCAAATACCAAACCATATACGCGCCTATACACCATTTCCTTGTACCAGCAGACTAACAAGCAAATAACTCCCTATCCTACAAGCAGCATCGCTGCTGCCAGAAGGAAATCTATTGGTTGAGAGTCTATGTTGCATGATGCTGAAGAAGCACATAATATATATGTGACCGTGCATCACAAAACGAACATAAAGTCGCACACACTGATTTTGTGTGAGGACTGAAAATAGGTGAAATGGATCAACCGAGCCGATCTTGACTTTCTCATGTTTTCTGAAAGAGCAAGTCTTCTTCTACAGTATGCTGAAATTTGGGATCATAAAACGGGCAAGAAAGTGTGTTTTTAGCAGTTTATCTCGAACATGTTTTGGCAGAATAGTGTGATTAAGTGTGTCTTTACAGTCCCCTTTTCATTTCTTTAAAACCTTGTACACACTCTTCACTTTCAACTCCTATAACTTTTGAAAGGATGATGCTACTGCTTTGAAAGTTGACATTGATTAAGGACATAATGTGTTAATAAAGCATGCTCAATTTCATTTCAATCCAATAATCCCTTCATTATTGTTACTCCAGTAGTTTACATCCTGTTTTTTGTCCCATTCATCGCACAGCCAGCACGGCTTGGTAAAGATAAAGCGCTTGAATAGACACTGTACTTCAGAGCCTCTTTTCTCAGTTCACACTTTTCCGGAGTGTGTGCCTTCTTTCCAATATTTAGATAGGTTAGGAGGGTCCATTGGTTTGAGTTAATACATCATTTTAAAGCTGAAAGTCTGCTCTTTCAGATTATGGTCTTAACTAAAATATCATATACAGTGTATGACTTCAAGTCACTATGGTTGTGTCATGAAGAATTTAGTACAAAAAAAAAAAAACCTGAGACTTGAAATTTGCTTTTAACATGGAAGTTTTAGAAACAATGTCATGGTAATGGATTATTTTTATAATCACATTCTCTTTTTCATAGTTCCGTCTCTTCAAAGAATTCATATCATATGTTAAATTATTCTTGTCTCTTGTTCAACAGGAAAAAAGTGTTTGTGAACTTTGTGAAAACGTTAATAAACAATGCATGGTAGCTTCTTGTGAAGATTTTCTGACTCTTTCATTACATCGTCTAGTTTCCTCCTATCAATTATTATAAATATTGAACTGAACTGAATTGAACAGTACAACACGATTTTTTTTTTCAGGTTCATTGTGCAATGTTATCTGCAAAAATAAATACTCATCTATCACTGTCTATAGTTGTAATAGTTCCATGTATTCACTAATTACATATGCATTTACATACATTTACTTTGTACATGTCCATAACCACATATTCGTATAATGATTCAAATACCAAACCATATACGCGCCTATACACCATTTCCTTGTACCAGCAGACTAACAAGTAAATAACTCCCTATCCTACAAGCAGCATCGCTGTTGCCAGAAGGAAATCTATTGGTTGAGAGTCTATGTTGCATGATGCTGAAGAAGCACATAATATGTGACCGTGCATCACAAAACGAACATAAAGTCGCACACACTGATTTTGTGTGAGGACTGAAAATAGGTGAAATGGATCAACCGAGCCGATCTTGACTTTCTCATGTTTTCTGAAAGAGCAAGTCTTCTTCTACAGTATGCTAAAATTTGGGATCATAAAACGGGCAAGAAAGTGTTTTTTTAGCAGTGTGTTACATATGCATTTACATACATTTACTTTGTACATGTCCATAACCACATATTCGTATAATGATTCAAATACCAAACCATATACGCGCCTATACACCATTTCCTTGTACCAGCAGACTAACAAGTAAATAACTCCCTATCCTACAAGCAGCATCGCTGTTGCCAGAAGGAAATCTATTGGTTGAGAGTCTATGTTGCATGATGCTGAAGAAGCACATAATAATGTGACCGTGCATCACAAAACGAACATAAAGTCGCACACACTGATTTTGTGTGAGGACTGAAAATAGGTGAAATGGATCAACCGAGCCGATCTTGACTTTCTCATGTTTTCTGAAAGAGCAAGTCTTCTTCTACAGTATGCTAAAATTTGGGATCATAAAACGGGCAAGAAAGTGTTTTTAGCAGTTTATCTCGAACATGTTTTGGCAGAATAGTGTGATTAAGTGTGTCTTTACAGTCCCCTTTTCATTTCTTTAAAACCTTGTACACACTCTTCACTTTCAACTCCTATAACTTTTGAAAGGATAATGCTACTGCTTTGAAAGTTGACATTGATTAAGGACATAATGTGTTAATAAAGCATGCTCAATTTCATTTCAATCCAATAATCCCTTCATTGTTGTTACTCCAGTAGTTTACATCCTGTTTTTGTCCCATTCATCGCACAGCCAGCACGGCTTGGTAGAGATAAAGCGCTTGAATAGACACTGTACTTCAGAGCCTCTTTTCTCAGTTCACACTTTTCCGGAGTGTGTGCCTTCTTTCCAATATTTAGATAGGTTAGGAGGGTCCATTGGTTTGAGTTAATACATCATTTTAAAGCTGAAGGTCTGCTCTTTCAGAATATGCTCTTAACTAAGATTTCATGTCTGGCGACTTTTTGTTTGTTTTGTGATGCAGGGTCACATATTATATATAATATGCACCTTCCCCTCGACTCAACATAACTTGCATGTTTCTGTGATATTAATGTGACTTACAAAAATGTCGAGGGAAGTGATGCTGAATCGAGGGGAAGATGCATTCTAATGTCTTTTGTTAAACATTTTAGTACTTTACCAGTGATTGACAGATGAGGACACAAGAGGAATGTTGGTTTGGAAGGATTCTGTGTGTGTGTGTGTTTGTGTGTGTGCGTGTGTGTGTGTGTGTGTGTGTGTGAACGTTCTCTATCTGAAGAAAAATAGAAGAAAAAATCGTTAAAAATATAGAGTGTTTCTAGATATTCGTTTTACCGCTAAAGTGATGTCGAGGGTATCATAATTCAACAAAAATCAACATGCATTTAGATTTCAGGGGCCCTTTAATGTTGTAAAGCCCCCGGCCCAAACCCCCTTTTACGAAATTCTTTGATAAGCCCCAGGGCCTGGATGTTAAGGTGAGAAACGTCTAAATGTTTTAAAGCCTCCCACCCCCTCCCCTTACGAAATCCCTTGATCCGCCCATGAATGTTAAGGTGAAATAAAATCTTAACGAGATATGAAACTCGTCACACTGAAGACGAGTTAGGTGATACGCTGGGGGTCATCAGATGTCGGTCATCCGTGATCGACAAAGAAAAGAATGTAATATAGCACCTTGAAGTTATAATGAGATACTTAGTTGAACTTTTTTGGGCCTACATTATTCAGATCACATTTGCCGCGGCCAAGGCCAACCTCAATTGCGAGGCCGAGCCCCGCAAGTTAGTCCGTTTACACTGCCGGGCTCGGCCGCGCTTTTGATTCAAACCTTTCAATATTTTGTCGTAGTGGCGCTCTACTTGTAAACAAACGCAATTTGGTATTGTCTGGTTTTCAGATCCTTTGCCAACTGAATTCCGTGGCGACAAAGTCGCCGTTCGGGCAAAGGCCTTTGCCGAAGGAGAAAATCCTTTGCAGGACAAAACCACCTTAAACTATACTAGTTTTCGACGTTGAAGTGGTTAATATCCTCAATAGCGAAATAGTACAGGCTAGGGTTTGGAAACCAGACTAAAATTGGCCGCGCATTAGCCCAGTTTGCGTTTACACTGAGAAAAAGGCCGGGCGCGACCGCGGCTCGGCCGCGGCCGAGACCACCTCCAGAACGTGGCCTAATGCGAGGCCAATTTTGGCCCCGCATTGGGCCTTTTGCGCGTTTACACCGAAATGAAGGTGGGCTCGGCGCGGCCGAGCCGCGGCCGAGCCTCGCACTGTAAACGGGGTCCAAGTGATCCTCGGCACGTACAAATAAAACATGACAATTAAGTGTTTATAACCATCTTGGCTTTAACAGTGGCCTTTTAAAACATGACCTTTGACCATTATTTACATAACCAATATGACTCCCTCTAATTTTGCTATCATAATGATCAGTTCAGAGAGCTCTTACAGCTATATTCAAGCCTGTGAGATTTACCAGCAGTAAAACCAATGAAGCCTCCGATACAAAACAAGGGATATCGAGCAAGTGAGTCTGTTTACATGGCAATGTGATTTATCCTGGACGAAAGTGATGCCTCAATTAAAGAGAAAAGGGCAAAAGAAAAACGGGCCAAACGTACGGCTCCAGCGAAAGAGACATCGCCTGTAACTATAGGTCTCCTCCAACTAAGAGTACACTTTGAACGTAAGCTTATACGTGAATGATAATTTATGACGATCTCACGTGATCGACACACATTCAAAGGGGACAGTTAGAAGTGGAAGGAGTGCTAAATCGTGTCATTAATTCCTAATCAATGACACCCCTACTATAGGCATATCATAATTTCTCATCTAAAATCAATGGCCTATAGGACTCATGCACCATTACTTGTATCGTGCATAAACTTTGTTTTTTAAGCTTTGAGTGAAACGTGTCATAACATAATTCTGTAATTCCATCAGCAGTGATTGACATAATAAAGAAGAGAGATATATCACCGTATTGAACGCTTAGAACCTAACGGGGGGGGGGGGCGGTATTATAGCATGATACTCGGTTCTTTTCTGCCCAGATGCCAACAACACCCATCACCCACGGCCACTCATAGAGAAACAGCCATGGCGAAAATAAAACTTTGCTTTCTCACAGGCAGAATGACACAGAACCCCGTCAAACACACTTCACTTTTATTGGCAGCGATGGACATGAAAAAATTCATTACTAATACTAAACAGCGTATGCATTCCATTCATGTGGCGCGAGATACCTCGTTAGCAACATAAAGCCTGTCTTCAACTCCGTTGATCGAACAATGACAACCTGAAATTTCAAAGAGATGAGCGAGACGCTATATACACCTGGCCTAGAGTTAATTCATTCAGTTCTCATTCCTACTTCAAGTTGGGTTATGTTATTGTAATCATTCCCATCTGCAGTATAACAAAACCAAAGTGAGGGAAAAGGGGAGAGAAAAACGAAAGGTGGCGGAAGTAAAACTGCATGCACAACTGCAATCCATATCATTGCGTGTGACAAGTGAAGCAAATGTATTAGTTGTTATAGCAGTGTTTTATGAGCATAAACAGGCAAATAGACAGACAATGTCAAATATAAAAATCATCAATTTAATGTCAGAGAAGATGGTAAACAAGATGCATTGAAACTGTAACTAAATCGCTGCTCTTCTACTCGGTGACGGAACGTCCAACTTTATATTCAACCAAAAAAAAATTGTTAGGGGAAAGAAACAAATTTAGATATAACATTCTTATATTAAAAACAAGAAAAAATAATGTCCACGTCAGGATAAAAAAAAAGAACAAACGCCGCATGAACATGCATTATATTCTAGATGGAATACGGTCTTGATGCAAAGGTCCAATGATTGTCTCATTACTTTAAAAGCAATCTATGGTTCCCTTACCATCACCAGTACCACACCACAATGACGTCTCTAAAATCAATGGTAGCACATTTATCATTCCATCGTAAAATACCAATGGAACGTGTCATATTATATTGTGTATTTCGATCAGTAGTGATTGACTTTAAAGAAGAAAGATAATGCAAAAAATTGAACGCTTACCACATTGCTTATAGGGCTATTCCAGTTTGGTACTGATCTGTTCTATTCTCCCAGATGCCAACAACATAACATCACCTATGGCTAAACTAGTGAAATAGCCATGACGAAAATAAACGACAGAGAACCCCGTCATAATCACTACACTTGGAAAGGTGTTGCCCGAAATTCCTCATTATGAAGCAATATCAAGTCACTTCCTTCCCTACCTGTCTTTAACTCCGTTATTTGGTCAAACAATAACAACCTGGAATTCCAAAGAGATAAGCGAGACGCCATGCACCTGGACTAGAGTTAATTAATTCAGTTCCCATTCCTGTTAGTTATGTAAACGTACACGTTCCTATACATATCCTGCTACAGTATAACAAGAACAAATGAAGAGAAAAGGAAAGAGAAAACGAATGGTGGCAAGCGGGGTACTGTTTCAAGGGGCAATTTACAACATAACGTGTGACAAAATTAAAGAAGCAAACCCAACCTCCAAACTCCAATACAAAACAAGGGAAATAGAGTAGCTGTGTTCATGACATCAGAGTGAAGCTGAACTGCAGAAAAAAAAAAGAAAAAAGAAATAAAAGGAAAAAATCCTGCGGGACTCGATTAACTTCTCTCCTTCCGGTCGGGCATTATAAACACGCAGCGTGCTAAGCGATTCTGCCTCACGGAAGATCCGAAGATCTATGTATGCTATACACAACACAAATTTACATTGATATTCAGTTTTTTTGGCGATATACGTCATGTGACTGATAGCGCTATTCAACTTCCCACGAGTGGCCGCGTGGATTCGATCAATATACAGTTGCAAAGATAAATCGGGAATCGTTTCGACCAGATTCCATTCTCATTTTCAGTGATCGACAACGAAAATAATGTTAAGTATAAATAGCGACTTGAAGTAATATTGAGAAATATTCGTGAAGTCCAATTCTTTATACAGTCCTACATAATTCAGATGAAATTGTTTCTGTCATGCAACCAATTGAAAATTTCGTGTGGTGTCGGCGTGTCCAAGTAAGTTGATTGGAAAGGATATGTGAATGAGTATTTACCAATAGGTCTTTATATTGTAAAAGAAAATCAAACGTGGCCATGCGGTCTTTTAAGAGTCATCTTCACTTTAACATTTGTGATTTCAAGTCCAAGTTGACAGTCAAAGCAATGTGGTCTCCAACACAAAACAAAGGAATATTGTATGTGTGTGTGTGTGTGTGTGTGTGTACCTGTGTGTGTGTACGTTTACATGAAAACGTGATTTCTACATGGACGAAGGTGAATACTCCATAAAAGAAAAAAAGCAAAAGATGTAAGTATTTTGTTTCGTGCTCTTATGGGGTTCGAACCCGTACGTATGCAACCTCACGTCTCTTGTGACGTCGCCTTTATCCTCTCGGCCATGTACGTCTTGACGGGAAAATATGAGGAACGTAAGCTTATATGTGAAAGATGATTCAGGAATCGTTTGGTCCACATTCCATTCTCATTTTCAGTTTTTAGCTGCAAAATTATCAACCTGATGAGGAGATTTGAAAAAAAAAATAAAATGCATGATTACTGCAGCTATTGTCTGAGCTACCACATACTTAAGTTTCAGAGGAAATGGAGCAAAATCAGCTGAAATAAAGGTGCTTAAACGTTGTCAAGTCAATGCACATTAAAAAAAAACTCACCTCCCATAGACATAACACGTCAACTTGTCTGATTTTGAGTCTTTACCTTTAATCATAATTTGAAGTATGATGGTAAGTCTTCTCAAACTAAGAGTGTGGAACGGAAGCTTCTACGTGAAAGATGAATCATGACGATCACCCGTGACCGACACATCTTCAAAGGGATCAGTTATTAGAGGTGGAAGCCCTCGTGCCAAGATATTGTCTCAGCAATTCCAAAGCAATGATACCCTTACATTTAGGTATACCATAATTTCCCTCTGAAATCATTGGTATTATTCATGTACAATTGCTTGCCTTGTCCATAAACTTTGCTTTACAAACTTTTAGTGAAAGGTGTCATAACATAATTCTGTAACTCCATTAGCAGTGATTGACTACATAAATAAAGATATATCAAATTGAACGCTTAGCGCGTATAACTAAGGGGGATTTTAGCCTGATGCTGTGTTATTCACTGCTCAGATACCAACAACACTCATCACCTACGGTTACGTATAGAGAAATAGCCATGACGAAAATAGGGTTTTCCTTTTCTTTGGCAGATGGACACACAACCCCTTTGAGCACACTAAAATTGACATGGAGGGACATGAAAAAGTTCATTACTACTACTAAACAGTGATGCCTTCTACTCATGTGGCACAAGATACCTCTATAGCAACATAAAACCTGTCTACAATTCCGTTATTGGGTCAAACAATAACAACCTGGAATTTCAAAGAGACGAGCGAGACGCCATACACCTGGCCTAGAGTTAATTTATTCAGTTGCCATTCCTGCTCCAGTTGAGTTATGTAAATTATTTTCCGACCTGTCTTGTGCAGTGTATAACAGGAACAAACGTAGAGAAAAGGAAAGAGAAAACGAAAGGTGGCAAGCGGGGCACTGTATACCAAGGGCAATTTACAACATTACGTATGATAAATGAAGCAAATCCAACCTCCAGCCTCCGACAAAAAAAAAAAAGGAACTTGAGTGACTGTGTGTCGTGGGGTAATGACATCGGAATGAAGCTGAACTGCCAAAAGAAAAACAAAGAAAGAGAGAGAGAAAAAAAATAATAGCGTCCTGCGGGTCCCGAACATCTCGTCCTAGGGTAGTGCATAATGACCATGCAGCGCGCTAAGCGACTATAAAGCCACACGGCTGTCCCGAAGATTGGATGTGAAATTCATATCTTTATATCATTTACAACATGAAAAAGTTCATTACTACTACTAAACAGTGATGCCTTCCATTCATGTGGCACAAGATACCTCTATAGCAACATAAAACCTGTCTACAACTCCGTTATTGGGTCAAACAATAACAACCTTGAATTTCAAAGAGATTAGCGAGACGCCATACACCTGGACGAGAGCTAATCATATCAGCTCCCATTCCTGCCAGTTATCTAAACGTACATGTTCCTACCTATCCTGTTACAATATAACAAGAACCAATGAAGAGAAAAGGAACGAGCAAACGAAAGGTGGCAAGCGGGACACTGTAACACGGGGCAATTTACAACATTAAGTGTGACAAAATTAATGAAGCAAACCCAATCTCCAAATCTCCAATACAAAACAAGGGAAATAGAGCAGCCGTGTTCACGGGTTACGTATACTTGATAAAATAATACGATAAATGACATCGGAGTAAAGCTGAACTGCCGAAAAAAAAAAGAAAACGAAAGAAAGAGAAAACTCCTGCGGGAGTCGAACTTCTCGCCGTCCGGGTATGGCGTTATTAACACCCAGCGCGCTAAGCGATTACGCCACACGGCTATCCTGAAGATCCCATGCGAAACTTAAATATATGATAATACTATCGTGACACTGCTGATTGAGATGGCGGTATTCAACTTCCCACAAGTGGCCGCGTGGATTCGACCAATATACAGTTGCAAAGAACAATCGGGAATCGTTCCGTACAGATTGCGTTCTCATTTTCAGTCTTTAACTACAAAATTGTCGACCTGATGAGGAGATTTGAAAATATAAAATGCATGATGACTGCAGCTTATTGTCTGAGCTACAACATACTTAAGTTTCAGAGGAAATGAAGCAAAATCAGCTGAGGTAAAGGTGCTTAAACGTTGTCAAGTGAATGCATGGTTCTAAAAAAAATCACCTCCCATAGACATAACACGTAAACTTGTCCCATTTTGAGTCTTTACCTTTAATCACAATTTCTAGTATGATGACGTCATCATATTTCAAAACCATCACATGGACTTGAATGGCAAATGTTCAAAGTACAACATATCTGAATTTGGGATAATATTGAGCTTAAACAACAGAGATACGAGCAAATGAATGTCAGAAACAGTACCTCAAAAAAATCAATTCCACTTTTTTTATTTAAAATGACGATATGATGACGTCATCGCGTTTTCCTGGCAATATTGATACTTGGAATGTTATTTACAATTCATATACTTTTGTAATATGCAATAGAAATATAGGGTCGACGGACGATTTAAAGAGCTATGGCGAAATAAACAAAGACATGTTTTTTTCACTATATTTGCAGAAAGACGCGCACGCGGAATTTCAACTTTGACGCCAGTGCATTCCTTTGTTATAGGTCGAAATCGATCGGAAATCAATGGATATTGTTACTCAAAGTATCAGGAATCCAAATCAGTCAAAAAAATTGCATTTTCATGTTGCTTACGGGCTCTGCGCGCGAAATTGCGCGGACGGACGCGCACGCGAGAAAATGTTTGAAACGCTTAAAATTGTCTGAAACTTCGAGATTTCCCATTGGGAAGTCGTTTTGAGCCTTTTAAAATTTTGACGCGCGCTTACGCGCGCGTAATGACGACCTGTGTAACTAGCGTTAAAAAGTAAGATAGAGCGTGACCTGAACTTCATGTCCACCGAAAATGATACAGAAATGACATCTAGTTATGAAGTTATAATCGATCATGTGACAAGGTCCGAAAATCACAAAATGGCGCCTAGATGACGTCATAGATATGTTACTGTCATGAAAACCTTATTGTGGCTAGATTTTGTTATGAGACATGTTGACTGAAAATGTCATGTCATTTCGTAATGTCATTCTTGAGATATTGACGACACAAAATTGTCCAGAAAGAAAGAAGAATAAAAAACGAGATATGAAACTCGTCAGACTGACGAGTTAGGTGATACGCTTGGGGTCATCAGATGTCGGTCATCTGTGATCGACAAAGAAAAGAATGTGATATAGGCACATTGAAGTTATATTGAGCGTGCATGCAAAACCGTTTCTCTAACCTCTCGGCCACGGGACATCCACGGAAATGGTAAGGCAAAAAAGAAATGTATAGATATTACAGGGAGAAAATCAATGCCCACTCAACCAACGTGGCCGCGTGAACATTGTACTCCATTGCTAGACGGAAATGCGGCCTTGTAACTACTGATGTCGCTATGCCATTTCTGGCAACTTGGGAAAAATACGTGCCGTAAACATAAAACCTATAATCGGCTGGTTTTGATACCTTGCCTTTAATCACAATTTTCAGTGTGATGACGTCATCAAAGTACAAAACAATGACATGGTCTTGAAAGACAATTGTTCAAAGTACAACACCTCCGTCGTCGTCATTACATACTATGATCGGTTTGACAAAGTCAGCCTGCAAAATTTTGCAGCAGTCGAAGCAATTTGGTCTCCAACACAAAGAGGGATATGGTGTGTGTGTGTGTGTGTCTGTGTGTGTGTATAGGTGCGTTTATATACGAATGTGATTTCTACATGGACGAATATGTAATACAAAATTGAAGAAAAAAAAGTAAAATAGCTAAGTATTTTGTTTCGTGATCTTGTGGGGTTCGAACCCGCACGTGTGCAACCTCACGTCTCTGAGACGTCGCCTTTAACCACTC
Organism: Diadema setosum; assembly: GCF_964275005.1. NCBI lineage: Eukaryota > Metazoa > Echinodermata > Echinoidea > Diadematoida > Diadematidae > Diadema > Diadema setosum. Next base: position 14,868,471 of record NC_092696.1, on the reverse strand, counting down.
GGCCATACGTCTCGACGAGAAAATATGAGGAACGTAAACTTATGTATGTGAAAGATGAATCAGGAATCGTTTTGTCCACATTCCATTCTCATTTTCAGTTTTAAACTGCAAAATTGTCAAACTGATGAGGAGATTTCAAAGAATAAAATGCATGATTACTGCAGCTTATTGTCTCAGTTACCACATACTTAAGTTACAGAGGAAATGGAGCAAAATCAGCTGAGATAAAGGTGCTTAAACGTTGTCAAGTCAATGCACATTAAAAAAAAATCACCTCCCATAGACATAACACGTAAACTTGTCTGATTTTGAGTCTTTACCATTAATAACAATTTGAAGTATGATGGTAAGTCTTCTCGAACCAAGAGTGTGGAACGTAAGCTTCTACGTGAAAGATGAATCATGACGATCACCCGTGACCGACACATCTTCAAAGGGATCAGTTATTAGAAGTGGAAGCCCCCGTGCCAAGCATATTGTCTCAGCAATTCCAAAGCAATGATACCCTTACATTTAGGCATACCATAATTTCCCTCTGAAATCAATGGTAGGTATTATTCATGTACAATTGCTTGCCTTGTCCATAAACTTTGCTTTACAAACTTTTTACAGTGAAACGTGTCATAACATAATTCTGTAACTCCATTAGCAGGAATTGACTACATAAAGAAAGATATATCAAATTGAACGCTTAGCGCGTATAACTAAGGGGAATTTTAGCCTGATGCTCTGTTCTTCACTGCTCAGATACCAACAACACTCATTACCTACGGCTACGTATAGAGAAACAGCCATGACGAAAATAAGTTATTTCTTTTCTTTGGCAGATAGACACACAACCCCTTTAAACCACACTATAATTGACATGGAGGGACATGAAAAAGTTCATTACTACTACTAAACAGTGATGCCTTCTACTCATGTGGCACAAGATACCTCTATAGCAACATAAAACCTGTCTACAACTCCGTTATTGCGTCAAACAATAACATCCTGGAATTTCAAAGAGATGAGCGAGACGTCATACACCTGGCCTAGAGTTAATTCATTCAGTTGCCTTCCTGCTCCAGTTGAGTTATGCAAATTATTTTCCGACCTGTCTTGTGACAATATAACAGGAACAAACGTAGAGAAAAGGAAAGGGAAAAGGAAAGGTGGCAAGCGGGGCACTGTACCAAGGGCAATTTAAACAATACGTATGATAAATGAAGCAAATCCAACCTCCAGCCTCCGACAAAAAAAAGGAACTTGAGCGACTGTGTGTCGTGGGGTAGTATAATTGATAAGATAATACGATAAATGACATCGATCGGAATAAAGCTGAACTGTCAAAAGAAACACAAAGAAAGAGAGAGAAAAAAAATGATAGCGTCCTGCGGGTCTCGAACATCTCGTCCTAAGGTAGTGCATAATGACCATGCAGCGCGCTAAGTGACTATAAAGCCACACGGCTGTACCGAAGATTGGATGTGAAATTTATCTTTAATCTTTATATATATATATATATATATATATATATATATCTTAAATATTTATACCATATACAACATGAAAAAGTTCATTACTACTACTAAACAGTGATGCTTTCCATTCATGTGGCACAAGATACCTCTATAGCAACATATAACCTGTCTACAACTCCGTTATTGGGTCAAACAATAACAACCTGGAATTTCAAAGAGATGAGCGAGACGCCATACACCTGGACTAGAGTTAATCAATTCAGCTCCCATTCCTGCAAGTTATTTAAACGTACATGTTCCTACCTATCCTGTTACAGTATAACAATAACCAATGAAGAGAAAAGGAAAGAGCAAACGAAAGGTGGCAAGCGGGACACTGTAACAACGGGCAATTTACAACATTAAGTGTGACAAAATTAATGAAGCAAACCCAATCTCCAAACTCCAATACAAAACAAGGGAAATAGAGCAGCCGTGTTCACGGGTTACGTACACTTGATAAAATAATACGATAAATGACATCGGAGTAAAGCTGAACTGCCGAAAAAAAAAGAGAAAAAAAGAAAGAACGGAGAAAAGTCCTGCGGGAGTCGAACCTCTCGCCTTCCGGTATGGCGTTATGAACAACCAGCGCGCTAACGGATTATGCCACCTGGCTGTCCTGAAGATCGAGTGCGAAACTTAAATCTAAATACTATCGTGACAGTGTTGACTTGTGATGGCGCTATTCAACTTCCCACAAGTGGCAGCGTGGATTCGATCAATATACAGTTGCAAAGAAAAATTGGGAATCGTTCCGTACAGATTGCATTATCATTTTCAGTTTTAAATTGCAAAATTGTCAACCTGATGAGGAGATTTGAAAACATAAAATGCATGATTACTAAAGCTTATTGTCTCAGCTACAACATATTTATGTTTCAGAGGAAATGGAGTAAAATCAGATGAGATAAAGGTGCTTAAACGTTGTTAAGTCAATGCATGGTTTAAAAAAAAATCACCTCCCATAGACATAACACGTAAACTTGTCTGATTTTGAGTCTTTACCGTTAATCACAATTTCTAGTATGATGACGTCATCATATTTCAAAACCATTACATGGACTTGAAAGGCAAATGTTCAAAGTGCAACATATCTGAATTTGGGGTAATATTGAGCTTAAACAACAGAGATACGAGCAAATGAATGTCAGAAACAGTACCTCAAAAAAATCAATTCCACTTTTTTGATTTAAAATGACGATATGATGACGTCATCGCGTTTTCCTGGCAATACTGATACTTGGAATGTTATTTACAATTCATATACTTTTGTAATATGCAATATAAATATAGGGTCAACGGACGATTTAAAGAGCTATGGCGAAATAAACAAAGACATGGTTTTCACTATATTTGCAGAAAGACGCGTACGCGGAATTTCAACTTTGACGCCAGTGCATTCCTTTGTTATAGGTCGAAATCGATCGGAAATCAATGGATATTATTACTCAAAGTATCAGGAATCCAAATCAGTCAAAAAAATTGCATTTTCATGTTGCTTACGGGCTCTGCGCGCGAAATTGCGCGGACGGACGCGCACGCGAGAAAATGTTTGAAACGCTTAAAATTGTCTGAAACTTCGAGATTTCCCATTGGGAAGTCGTTTTGAGCCTTTTAAAATTTTGACGCGCGCTTACGCGCGCGTAATGATGACCTGTGTAACTAGCGTTAAAAAGTAAGATAGAGCGTGACCTGAACTTCATGTCCACCGAAAATGATACAGAAATGACATCTAGTTATGAAGTTATGATCGATCATGTGACAAGGTCCGAAAATCACAAAATGGCGCCTAGATGACGTCATAGATATGTTACTGTCATGAAAACCTTATTGTGGCTAGATTTTGTCATGAGACATGTCGACTGAAAATGTCATGTTTTTTCGTAATGTCATTCTTGAGATATTGACGACACAAAATTGTCCAGAAAGAAAGAAGAATAAAAAAAAATAAAGAGAGATTTTGACAATCACAATAGGTGATACGCTGATAGCGTATCACCTAAAAATAAAGAGAGATTTTGACAATCACAATAGGTGATACGCTGATAGCGTATCACCTAATGATGACTGTCTCTCGACCTCAGTATTATACGCTGTAACCACTGGTAACATACGGTCGTATCTGCTGGGAAATAGACTTGTCGTTGAGGGCGGCTGCTTGCCATCTGCTGGCACTTGATCACTTGAATGCATGATGGGCCTAATTCTATCAACCCAATATACAATACGTGGACAAAAGCATCAGCGATAATTGCATTTTCTGTGTGGAAAAAGAAAGTGAGCAAAATCTCAAGGATTCGTTCCTTTCTTATTGTAACAATGATATAATAAGAATAAGAAAAAAAAAACATGCATTGCATACATTGAAAGATATAGCCAAAGAACAGGCGCCCTACTGCTGAAATACAGCGCTTCATGAAACCAAAATTTTAACAGGGACCAAAATAATGCGTTTGTGGCATTTTCGTGCGGAAAGTAAACCAAGACCCTTACTACAATTGTACAATTAGAGACTCGTCTGTACAGGGCTTCGACGGTATTTCGAGGAGATTATTATTATAAAAAAGTCGAATAGCTTAAACGATAACTTATTGGACATCGCATGAATCGACCAAACAGGTAATTATTGAGAAAACTGCAATGTACGGAGAAGCGTGCCTCTTATCACCTTGTTTACTGCAGTCATCCTCGACGAGTCCATAATGTATCAATATTTTCTGTTTGTTTTTGTTTTCCTTGAAAAATTAAAATGAGTAGGCTCCCTATCATTGAAAGCATAATCATAACCGTAAACAGCAAAATTGTTTTCATTGTGATCGTTCTTATCATTACCATATTCATCACAGTTAAATCATCTTTAATACACTTACCGGTATCGGCAAAACGAAGATCTAATATCAGTTCGTAATTAGCTGCCAAACACATTGGTACATTTTTTCCCTCTCTCTCTCTCTCTCTCTCTCTCTCTCTTTCTCTATTGATTGGTTTATAGGAAATCTACTCGTTTTAAGACGCAGGTTTGGTGATTTGTACGCCATTGTTTCGAATCCACCCCGAGTTATGTGACCCTGGATTACAAAAAAAAAAAAAAAAAAGTCGTTACAATTAGATTGTTGATGAAAGGCGTTATTCCGAAAAAAAAAAAAAAAAAAACAGGTTCTCTGCTTTAAAATGATGTGTAACTCAAGAAGAATGGAGGTTTCCAACGATATTGGAAAGATTGCACACGCTCGTACTGCAAAAAATACCCTCTATCTAAGCGTTGTACCTTACCGAGCTGTGGTATATGGAATGAATGGGACAAAAGACAGGAAGTAAAACTCCAGAGTGACAATGTAGAAGAGATTTTCAAATAAAGCTGAAACGAGGAAGAATCTATTGATACATTAATATTTCATTCAGGTCTAATTCCAATTTCCAAAGGAGTAATTTTATTTGTTTTAAATATTTTTAGATTTAAAATTCAAACGTCTATATAAAGGGCTTTCAAGCAATGAAAGAAAAAATTAAGACTTATACTGAATCAAACCTTTCTATCAAAACAAACAAAAAACAAAGAAAAATCCAGAAAAAAGTGCGGAATTGAGATTTCGCACTTGGTTTTATGATCTAAAACTTTCAACTAATGATGATAATGAAAATATTGATTGGTTGTACACATTTCACCTTTTTTTTTTTTTTTGAGTCTTCAATTGAATCCTCGGCGTGCGACTTGTTTTTTTTTGTTTTTTTTTGTTTCGTGATTCACAATCACATAATGATATATATTTTATATTGTTTGTGGTCTTTTTTTTTCTTCTAGCTAAACAATGATTATTCAGTTTCTGTATAATTCATATAATGTATATCTACGCAAATGAAGAGCCGGGTGCGGCCCTCTCTGCCGTCGTAACACGGAATGGAAGCAGCACGTTCACTACCCAACATTCTTTGTGCACAATGGGATGGCTGGAAATAGACTTGTCGTTGAGGGCGGCTGCCTGATATCTGCCGGCATCTTCATCACTCGAATGCTTGATAATTCTATCGTTACCCTCGACTAATCAGAACCTGTATCACAATAAAGGGACTGTACAGTACTGGTTGAGGTGAGGATTCAGCTTGTAACGTCTTGTGAGATAGTTAGAAACCACTCTATGAATTAAAGAGCATAATATTGTAAGGAGAATCAAAAGTTTATCTGATGAAAATCGGTTTTGAAATAACTGAGATATCTACAAACAAGGTAAAAAAAAAAGAGAGATCCTAATAAAAGTCGTGGCCAGTCATTGTTTTTTTTTTTAGGATCGCTTTATTTGATATCTCAGCCATTTCAAGGCCAATTTTTAAAAAAGAAGTATTGAATCCTTCTTGGAAATTACATGCTCTTTCATATTTCATAAGAATTGCCTCGTTATCTCACCAAATAAACCTGAATCCTCACAACAACCAGAACTGTACAGTCCCTTTAACCCATTATACTTGGACAAAAACAGCAAAGATGATAGCATTGCCTGCGTAGAAAAAGAAAGTGAGAATCAATCTCACAGGACCGATGCGTTCCTTTCCTACCGTAACATCACTTTAGTAGATTACTAATAGACAAAGTTTTGTGCCGCAATGGCGCTGAATTGCAGCACTTCATGAAGCAAGTAAAACAAACAAAATGTGATTGCTGCATTTACGTATAGACTCTTGCTTCTTTCCGTAGAATTCTTGTTACAATCAGAGACTCGTCTGTACAGGACTTTCGAGGAGGTAACGCTATTAATCAATAATGTCTTGGACACCGCATGGATGAACCAAGACAGGTATTATTGAGAAAACTGCAGTGAATAATAAAGGCGACCCCATCATCTTGTCCACTGCATCATCGACGAATCCAGAATATATCAATAATTATTTTCTGTTTATTATTGTTTTACTTTCATAATCTTTTCCTGTTTGTGCACGTAAATTAGTGTCATTGAAAGCACCATAATGCCGTTATCAGCAAGATTCTTTTCATTATGATTTCTCTTAACAAAATCGTCATTACCATTAATAATCATCATCATCATTTAACAGTATCGACAAGGACTTGTAATAAGCCATAATATATCAATATAGTATATAATATAGTATATAATATATAATATATATCAATATAGTTTTTATTTTAATATATTTTTCCTGTTTGTGCATGTAAATAAGCGTCATTGATGACATTGTCATAACTATCATAAGTGATATCGTTTTCACTATAATTATTAATTGTTATCTTCGCCATCTTCATCACTGTTAATATGGTCATCTTCTTTACCTTTAGCAGTCAGTCTAACAGCATCGGCAAGAAGGAGATGTAAAATGCCAGTTCCTAATTAGCTCACATGCACATTGCTACAAATTAACTTTCTTTGTTTTTCTCAGTTGGTTAGGCACTCGTTGAGTGACACAATGCATAAGCTTGCTCGACGTAACAATTTATGGACTGTATGCTCCAACAAAGAATGAATTTACATATGTGACCCTGCACCTCAAAACAAACAAAAGTCGCCAACATGAATTTTTAGTTAAGACCATATTCTAAAAGAGCAGACTTTAAGCTTTAAAATGATGTATAACTCAAATCAAATGGACTCTCCTAATCTATCTAAATAATGGAAAGAAAGCACAAACTCACAAAAAGTGTGAACTGAGAAAAGAGGCTCTGAAGCACTATGTCTATTCAAGCGCTAATAATCTTTACCAAACCGTGCTGGCTGTGCGATGAATGGGACAAAAAACAGGAAGTAAACCACCAGAGTGACATCAATGAAGAGATTATGAGATTAAACTGAAATTAAGCAAGCGTCATTAACACATTTTGTCCATAATTAATGCCAACTTTCAAAGCAGTATGCACTATCCTTTCAAAAGTTATTAGAGTTGAAAGTGAAGAGTGTGGACAAGGTTTTTCAGAAATGAAAAAGGGATTCTAAAGACACACCTAATCACACTATTCTACCAAATATGTTCAAGAACTGCTAAAAAAACAAACACACTTTTTATGATACCAAATTTTAGCATAATGTAAAAGAAGACCCGCTCTTTCAGAAAATATGAAAAAGTCAAGTTCGGTTAGGTTGATCCATTTCACTTATTTTCAGTCCTCACGCAAAATCAGTGTGTGCGACTTAATGTTCGTTTTGAGGTGCACGGTCACATAATATATAGAACGGGGTGACCAGAATGGTCGGTTAACTTGGAGTCGATTTATTCGTGAGCTTTTTATAGATCTGCCACGCGTACGCAAAGAAGATTTTTTTTTTTTTTTTTGGGGGGGGGGGGCGAAAAAAAGAAGAAGAAATGTTCTGCACATTAGCGAGACAGTTGTTTCCATCGTTCAACCCACGAGGCTGCGTAAGCGTCTGCTTTACAAGTATCGTTCGCGTAGCAGGTCTACAGCTCTCTCTTATCTCCGACCTGTTTGATACCCTCACAACTACAGATTTGTAGTAATATACACATGGATATGTGTCTATCAACTAGTTTAACAACAACAACAACAACAACAATGCCTTGCAATGGTTATTGTTTTCAGCACGTCCTGGTATAAAATCTAAAATTTCTGACACAATGATACACATTGTTGAATTAGTCTGACGCTACTTGTATAGGCGTATTCTGCAGTATCTTTGTCTCCTGTCAACTTTGTGTTTCCCACATTAGTCCGGGGGGGGGGGGGGGGCAGACAAGCGTCTGTGTGTATTTGTGTGCTTCCGTCACTTTATCCCTTTTAATGTAAGTTCAGTTTATTGAGTTGTCCACATCTGTTTGTCTTGTACTTGTGCCTCGCTTTTCCAATAAACAATGAATTTTTAGCAAATGTTGTTGAATAATACCGTTTGTTTTCATTGAATTTGTGTTGGGTGCAAAAATACAATACTGAAAATAAGGTTTGATTTGATTTTAAAATGGGAATTTGTACCATAGTCTAGTGGGATTTGATTATGACTGTTAGAGGCATTTTTTAGTAAAAGTTGGAAACCGGTCTATTTTGTATGATTCAAGTACGCTGATTTCAAAATTTCCGGTTCCCAAGCGGAATTTTGAGTCTAAGAGCATCTAATTTGCATAAATGAAATGGCCGCCAAATCATTGCTTTTTAAGGTGTTTCGATGATTTAATTTTCATGAAATGTTCCTAGACATGCAGAAATAGTTATTTCAGAAATCAAGCTGCAAAGACAATAGCTAGGTCATCAATTGTTCATAACTTTCACTTGTATATGCAAATTAAGAAAGGAAATATGCAAATTAGGAGCTGCCGCTGATACAGCAATGCATTACCGTACTTGTATAATCCCTACGTGTTCATCTACGTGTATCAATGTGTTTGTACCTACAATTTTGGGAACCGGGTTTTTTGTATAAATGAAGTACGCCGAATTCAAAAATTCCTGTTCCCAAGCGGAATTTTGAGTCTAGGAGCATCTAATTTGCATAAATGAAATGGCCGCCAAATCATTGCTTTTTAAGGTGTTTCGATGATTTAATTTTCATAAAATGTTCCTAGACATGCAGAAATAGTAATAATTTCAGAAATCAAGCTGCAAAGACAATAGCTAGGTCATCAATTGTTCATAACTTTCACTTATATATGCAAATTAAGAAAGGAAATATGCAAATTAGGAGTTGCCGCTGATACAGCAATGCATTACCGCATATATGCACATGTATAGTCCGTACGTGTTCATCTACGTGTATCTATGTGTTTGTACCTACAATTTTGGGAACCGGGTTTTTTTTTTTTTGTATAAATGAAGTACGCCGAATTCAAAAATTCCTGTTCCCAAGCGGAATTTTGAGTCTAAGAGCATCTAATTTGCATAATTGAAATGGCCGCCAAATCATTGCTTTTTAAGGTGTTTCGATGATTTAATTTTCATAAAATGTTCCTAGACATGCAGAAATAGTAATAATTTCAGAAATCAAGCTGCAAAGACAATAGCTAGGTCATCAATTGTTCATAACTTTCACTTATATATGCAAATTAAGAAAGGAAATATGCAAATTAGGAGTTGCCGCTGATACAGCAATGCATTACCGCATATATGCACATGTATAGTCCCTACGTGTTCATCTACGTGTATCTATGTGTTTGTACCTACAATTTTGGGAACCGGGTTATTTTGTATAAATCAAGTACGCCGAATTCAAAAATTCCTGTTCCCAAGCGGAATTTTGAGTCTAAGGGCATCTAATTTGCATAAACAAAATGGGCGCCAATGTATTGCTTTTTAAGGTGTTTCGATGATCTAATTTTCATAAAATGTTCCTAGACATGCAGAAATAGTAATGATTTCAGAAATTAAGGTGCAAAGACAGTACCTAGGTCATCAATTGTTCTTAACTTTCACTTATATATGGAAATTAAGAAGTGAAATATGCAAATTAGGAGTTGCCGCTGACACAGCAATGCATTACCGCATAAATTATGCACATGTATAGTAACAACGTGTTCACTTCTGTTTTTAATCATTCTAACAAGATATCGGGCAAACAAAAAGTACTTGGTGTCCCAGAGTCGAATTGAAATCAATCAATTCAAAAGAATACACTTATGCAAATATCTATGCAAATTGGTATACAAGAGGATACCTAACTGGCAGGATTCTAGATTCTACAACGCATTGCCCCAATATATGTGACTCTGCACCTCAAAACAAGCAAAACGTCGCCAGACATGAATTTTTAGTTAAGACCATATTCTGAAAGAGCAGACTTTAAGCTTTAAAATGATGTATAACTTGAAGAAAATTGACTCTCCTAACCTATCTAAATATTGGAAAGAAAGCACAAACTCAGGAAAAGTGTGAACTGAGAAAAGAGGCTCTGAAGTACAGTGTCTATTCAAGCGCTTAATCTTTACCAAACCGTGCTGGCTGTGCGATGAATGGGACAAAAAACAGGAAGTAAACCACCAGAGTAACAACAATGAAGGAATTATCAGATTAAACTGAAATTAAGCAGGCCTCATTAAAACATTCTGTCCATAATTAATGCCAACTTTCAAAGCAGTAGCACTATCCTTTCAAAAGTTATTAGAGTTGAAAGTGAAGAGTGTGGACAAGGTTTTTCAGAAATGAAAAAGGGATTCTAAAGACACACCTAATCACACTATTCTACCAAAAATGTTCGAGATAAACTCCTTAAAAAACACACTTTCCTGCCCGTTTTATGATACCAAATTTTAGCATGATGTAAACGAAGACCCGGTCTTTCAGAAAATATGAAAAAGTCAAGTTCGGCTAGGTTGACCCATTTCTCTTATTTTCAGTCCTCATGCAAAATCGGTGTGTGCGACTTTATGTTCGTTTTGAGGTGCACGGTCACATATGGATCTGAATCATAATTCTGATGATAGATATCATTGTATCAAGACCTGTTCACGATTCCTAGTTTGATAAAGAGATACAAGAACCAACTTTAGGTATCAAAATAAAACATAAATCTCATTTGCATAATACATTAAGCAAACTTTCCTTTTTTAACATATTTTACCCTAAAACAAAGTTTTGCTATTAAAATGTACCATGGCGTAGTGAAAAATAGATATCTTGTATGCTCCTCGGTCAAGCAAACTGTGCATGGTGTCATCTGAGTCCGAGGAAAATCAAGTACTGGAATCAACCAATTCAGAATTAAATAAAATGAATAACAATATTTTGCAATGACGTTTGCAAATTGGTATGCAAGAGCCTATACTACGACAGGCTTCGAGATTCTACAACGCATTGCCGCGATATATGAATCTGAATCATTATAGTTATAATATCAAGACATAAGTGGATGATTCTCTTGTGATAAAGAGATCCCCCCCCCCAAAAAAAAAAACCGCTATTAGAGTTACCCTTCTAATCTAATTTGCATAATGAATGTAACAAATAGTTGGCCATGTGTATGGATATATGCCCTAAAACAAAGTCTTCCTATCAAAATGTGCCTTGGCGTACTAAAATTCATCTAAGTTATCGGGCAAACAAGTTGCACATTATGATGTCGTCAGAGTCCAAAGTAAATCAGGTACTGGAATCAATCAATAAAGGAGAACTGAATGACACTAAAAGGAAATATGTTTGTAAATTGATATGCAAGAGGCCGTAGACCAGGCAAGTTTCGAGACTCTACAACGCACTGCCGTAATATATAGACATGTTTCATAACAGTTATAACATCAATACCTCTTAATGATTCCTGGTATGAATAAGAGATGCAAAAATTGACTGCAACTACTAAACATCACACATTTATTATCTCATTAACATAAAAGTATATGCAAATACTCACCCTTTTTCTATGCATATTTACCACCAAAAACAAGGTCTTGCCATCTGAGTTATCTGGCAATCACATCACTATACATTACTCTTCGGATTAGTGCAAAGAAGCAAATGCAAATTAGATGTTAAAGTTCATTTGCTTGAAAAAGGCCCGTTTTTTGGTTTGATTTTGTTTTCATTTTTAGCTCAACTGAGCCGAAAGCTCTTCGCTCTTCGTCCGGCGTCCGTCGTGCGTCGTTCGTCGTGCGTCGTCCGTCGTGCGTACACTTTTTTTACATTTTCATCTTCTTCTTGCGAACCCCGTGACCGATTCTCACCAAACTTGGCAGGTAGCATCCCTAGGGGGATAGGATCTCAATTTGTTCAAATGGTCACCATGGCCAACCGGGGGGGGGGGGGGGGGGGGCAAACACCCTAAGATTAAGGAATCTTTAAAAATCTTCTTCTCTAAAACCAGAAGTGATAGAGCTTAGTTAATACTATGAGTTAGTAAATTGATGACGGTAGTTTCAAGTTTGTTCATGGGGGAATCAGGGGTGCCCCCCTTGGGGCCCAGGGGAGGGGGTGGGGAGGGGTCCCAATGGGGCCTAAATTGTACATTTTCATCTTCACTTTGATATCCCCATATCTGATTTTCACCAAACTTGGTAGGTAGCATCCCTATGGGGATAGGATCTCAATTTGTTCAAATGGGCACCATGGCTCACCTGCGGGGCCCCCAGGGGGGCCCGAACCCCCTAAAATTAAGATATCTTTACAAATCTTCTAGAACCAGAAGTGATAGGGCTTAGATGATACTATGAGTTAGTACATTAATGACTGTAGTTTCAAATTTGTTCATGGGATTGGCGGAATCAAGGGTACCCCCCCCCCCTCGGGACCCAGGTGAGGGGATGGAATGAAGTCCTATAGTTGTAGCCGAACTTGACTTTTTCATATTTTCTGAAAGAGTGGGTCTTATTTTACATTATGCTAAAATTTTGTATCATAAAACGGGCAAGAAAGTGTGTTTTTTTAGCAGTTTATCTCGAACATTTTTGGTAGAATAGTGTGATTAGGTGTGTCTTTAGAATCCCTTTTTCATTTCTGAAAAAACCTTGTCCACACTCTTCACTTTCAACTGTAATAACTTTTAAAAAGATAGTGCTACTGCTTTGAAAGTTGGCATTAATTATGGACAGAATGTGTTAATGAGGCATGCTTAATTTCAATTTAATCTGATCATCCCTTCATTGTTGGTGGTTTACTTCCTGTTTTTTTTTTTTTTTTGTCCCATTCATCGCACAGCCAACACGGTTTTTGTTTGTTTTGAGGTGCAGGGTCACATATATTCATCTGCATATGTCAGTCTTAATTTGCATAATTATGAATAAAATATACCATTTAAGACCTGAGAAACGTTTATCCCTTAAATTTGTAATTCTATTGTCTGTAAAAACATTTCAAATCACTTTTTTTTTCCAGCTTGTTTGCAAAAATTTCTAGAAAATGCGTATCTGAAACTGATAATTTCTGTGGCTTGGCAGCCATTTTGTTTATGCAAATTAGATGGTCAAGATCGGCGGATTTCGCTTGGGAACCGGATTTTTCGGATTCAGCATACTCAAATTAGGTAAAAGAGACGGTTCCAAACTTTTACTCAAAAATGCCTCTAACACCATTTTAGAGAGCCTTTTTTTTTTTTCCGGAAATCCCACTAGACTACCACAGGTATATAGGATAGGTAGTACTGTTCTGTAATCATAAACGTTGATTATTTATTTTCTTTTATTAGCTCTGTGACTGACAATAATATTTGACTGAATTGCAATCGCCTGAATCAGATGGTAGATAAATGTCCACGCAAATATATAGAGATAAATACATTCGAACAATACGAACTGCATGAACTGTCTGGACAAATCGTAGAAAAGTCTTGAAAGGGGTTTCTGGTTTGAGACATGCATAAAAGCGTTGTCTTTATGTGAGGGAATGGTGACTTCAGCTTGCAGTGGTTGAAATTATGGTATTCTTGCGTGGGGCAATAAATAAATTAGATAAATAATAGATAAATAATAGATAAATAATAGATAAATTACTTTTATTACAAAAGAAGTCAATCCGTATCATATGTGATACTGCATTTCTGTCTCATACTGACCCGTTATTTTTTGAAAACAAAATGTTGAAAATTAAGGATTTGTATTTGTATAATATAGGATAATTTATGTTTAATGATGATACACAAAAGAAATCTTTCAAATTTATTTGAAACAATGTTTCCAAGAAATCAGCCCGTTCACAATTACCCAACAAGGCGTTCGAATGAGTTTCATTTGCCCCTTTTAAGTACTCTGCTGGCTCAGAACACCTTTATTTACGATGGGCCAAAGTATTGCAACTCACTTCTTAATGATATTTTAACAGCACGAACTTTGTATTCTTTCAAGAATAAATTGGAATTATTCTTACTGAAATCTTATAACATACTACCGGATTAGGTTTGTTTCATTAACTCAATTAATTCATCATTTTTCTTTCTTTTATATAATTATGCATTAATCATTGCATTGTTGATATTATCAACTATTTTCTATTAGAGTACAATCATCTATCGAATATAAGTTCTCCTCAAATGTTACAGTTATTGAACAAGGTATCATTGTGTCTATTCTTTCCTTTTGATAACATGTCCGCTCTTTTGTAGTTTTTCTTTTCTGGTATATGTACCCAAATCTGATTATTCCCAATATCATTCAAGGGTGCGTTTTATTACTCCTACATCCTGCAATTCAGTTTGCTTGTGTCCACGATGGCGTGTGTTACAGTTTCATTTTCTTTTTCTTGTTTCCTTTTTTTTTCTTTCTTTTTTTCGTTCTTTCCTGTAATTTCATTTCATGTCAGTTGACATCGGTTTCCTTGATTTTGTTTCATATATTTTTCTGTAGTTTCATGAAGTCTTTATTCGTTTTGGGTCCCATATCGTACAAGCTTGGCTTTTTAGTGGGACCTTCCATTTCCATTCCCATCCGTGTAAAATGCGTATGTATATGACTTATAAATGCAATTACGTTGTTATTCATCATAACATGTATTTTGTTAATGTACTTTTTTTTTAATTATTACAAATTTGTTTTGTTTATGCATTATATATATAATTTCTCCTGTTTATTTAATGAGAATGAAAATAAAGTTGAAATGAAAATGAAATCCATGATGCACTTTGAAGCACAATTTGTACTAGGAGTCTTTTGCACTCAATAAAAAGACGAAGAAGTAGCAACGGTCACACAAGTTCAAAACTCTATTTTCGTCATCCTGAGTCAAGGAAGAAATTGAATGCCGTAAAATCAATAAAGATAATCACAATGGTAATGATCATGACAAACATGAAAACACCAATGAAAATGAATAGCGAGTACCTTAGGTGCAACGATCATAATAAGCTAGTTCACAGTTAGCTCATGTGCACATTGGTACAAATGACCTTTCCTTTTTCTCATTGGTTAGGCACTTCACTAGTTTTCAAAGCACTATGATGCATAAGCATGCTCACAATATGGAATTCAAGTTCAAACAAAGAATGAACTTTCGCAGAGCAGGTTGAGAAGAGTGGTCTGTCAATGGACACTTCGGCAGGCATTAATTTCATTGTTTCGTTTTGAATGCATGAACAAAGTCTTTCTACCAACATTGCTAAATGCCAGGCTTGTTGTCAGGACGGATGGATGTGCTAGTAAGCGCCATTTACGACGGTTACATGAATAATCATTACATCAGGGATACTTATCTCAGTGAATAGACCAGTTCGTAATTCCACTTTGCGCGTGAGCAGAAAAAGGTCATTTTTGTACCAACAGGCACTTTGGTTTGTAAATTCACTGGGATAAGCATCTGTGATGCGATGATTATTCATGCGATCCTAATCTAAATCATGGGCCTACCACACATGGACACACATCGCTCGTTAATTAACTCAAACACCTGTTTCTATCAAAAGCGTCACAATAACATTTTATACGTGCTTTCGTACTTTATTCTCATTACGACCGCCGACTGTCAGCCTGGATGAAAACAAAACGGCGCTTTGAGAAATCTGAAAACTGTATGCGCAGAAGATAAAGATAACTCTATCAAATCAACAGAATGCAAAGGCAGTTGTAGTGTGAACTTGGAAATCATCGCTCAGCCAATTTCCTTTACGAAATATACGTACTTTACGAGAGAAAGCAAATATTTTGGCAAGTTCATTTTGATTTGTAATCTAATTTTTCTGTCTTTCGCACATTATTTCAAAGAAAACATGGACGGTAGCGATAGATAACATCTATGTCTAACCATTAAGTAACGTTAAATGCGTGTCCACAAGTGTCCACTTGCGTTATTACTCATTTTGTGACACAAAATTTGACACAATAATAATAGGCGTTTTCACATCAGTCCGATGTTTCGAAATAGCGCGCTATTTGCTGACTTGGGAAATTAACCCGATCACGAAATAGCGCACTATTTGATATTGTCAATACAAATTAGCGCGATAATTGATCGAGAAAATTTCTCGAGTCCAACTCGGGAAATTTCCGAAATAGCAGGATAATTAATGCGATCTAGCGCGCTATTTGATAATATTCGGGCTGATGTGAATAAGAAATGAAATAGCGCTTCGAAATCGCGAAAAAATATCTCGAGCTTGGATGTTTATCGGGCTGATGTGAAAACGCCTATTGACGATGCGTGATTACACAATTGTCATTTTCCAACATCTGAATGCCCTTCATTAAGATGCACATAATGAGGTGGCGTCGGGGATGGCAGGATCAAAGAAAGACCTCCGTTCATAGTCCATGTATAGCTAGGCGTAGGTCCACGTCTAAATGGTGTTTGTCAGCACAATCAACCTGACAGCAAGAATGGTATTTCGAAACCTTACAAGAAATAGGCTGTTATTGCAATCAATACAGAACAATGAAATGGATGCTTGCTGCTAATTGCCAACTCATGGAGTATTCTACTCACCTGATCTAAACGCCAATTCATTACTGTTTTATTTGAACATGAATTCCATAAATTGTTCCGTCGGGCAAGCTTATATTTAAAAGCGAGTGAAGTGCTTAACCAACTGAGAAAAAAGAAGGTCATTTGTACCAATGCGTACATGAGCTAATTATGAACTGGCTTATTCAAAGACAAACATGCCTGATTGCACAAAATTAATGACCTATTTTTCTGCTCATGCGCAAAGTGGAACTGTAAACTGGCCTATAGCAAGAAGGTTCAAGAGAATGGAATCACAACTGTCCTATTTCTTTTGAACACAGGCCTGATGTACTCGCAGCATGAAAAGTAAAGTAAACTAGGTTAACGACAGCAACTAACGGGTCACAGGAAGTTGTTATCGGCATCGGTATAATTGGAGCGAGCGACTTAGAGACGGTTTCTCTGTGTATGACACTATAATAGATCAGGCATGGTTCGTGTGAGAGTAGACTACACGGTGACCAACTGTGCCGATAATTAGTTAACTGGTTAAGATGAATGATCGTACAGGGGATGTCAAAATCTTTATCTGGAGATTAAGACATCCTGGAAGACCGCGGGCATTCTGTTAAAATATGCCAAGATGACCATCGTGGACAGACAAAAAGAAAAAAGAAAGAGAAAACGATAAGTAGGCCTACTTCAATCCTCAACAGAGGGGCATTAATTTGTGTTGTCTCCCGTTGAAAGACGCATGGGATGAGTATCTCTGTGTGTATAAAGACCACTGGACTCGCTGCACTGTTGTCGGAAACTCTCGGTCAAAGGGCTATAATTATCATGTTTGTTAACTAAGTTAGACTCGTTAAGGTCAAATTTATATTTGAATGGTTTTTAACTAACACCCACTCACGTCACCTCTCTGTTGTAACGTGTTGTTGCGGATATCAATAGGCATGATAGACCATTGCTGTTGGTAATTTAGGGCATTACACAAGTGTAGATGTAATCACTTTGTGTTCCAAGAAAAGTCAATCTAGTAACAAGATTTACCCGACCACAAGCGAAGCGCCTTATTTCTAATACCCCGTTCCCACTGCCGATCAGATCAACTCGATCAAGCGAGATCAATCCCGATCACCTATTTTTACCAGAGCAATCCCGACCAAATGCTCGATCGTCCTTCAACACGATCCCTTCCCGACCGCTATTCGATCTTTTACGATCCACATCCGACCATTCTCGACATCTCCAGAATCTCTCCTCGACAACCACACAGATCTCTACTCGAACATCCCGATTTACACACAATCAATACACGATCGCTACACGATCGCTACACGGTCAATACTCGATTTCTACTAGACTTCTTAGACCAGCTCGACATGACTCGATCTGTGTCAGATCTTGCATCGAACGGGTCGGCAGGTTTGTACAGTGATCGAGTGAAAGAAGAATTGGTTACAGTTATTCGTTGGGTTATATGAGACAACTCAGTATTTATGCTTGAATACGGCGTGGCCCAAAAGAGTGCTATAAAACTGACTATTAATTGCAAAAGCATGAAAAACGAAAGAAATGATTATCTTTAGTATAGGTTTTACCGGCCAATTTCGCACTTTTGTCAGTCCATTTGATAAAAGGTTCATTCACTTTAGCGAAAATCCTCATCACTGCACATTCTGTCATTCAAAATTGCAAGTTGTTCGTTCAATTTAGCATTCCGATCAATGAGATTTGCACATGTGCCTTTCGAATTCGTTAACGGGCATTCAAATTGGCACGTGCTCTTCAGTCATTCACATTCGCCAGCACTGGCGAAAGGGGTATTTCAGTCATTCAATTTCGCGTATGGGCAGTCAAATTCCTAACATGTTCATTGAAATTAACGTCATGTTATTTCCTTTTTGAAAAGGTGATAACATTTAAAAGCGTATTTCTATGTGACTTATTGTTTCTTGCACGCACTGTTAAGCAGTAAAAGTATCGTATTTTTGACCATTAATAACTCGAGTTTGCTGTTCTGTAACGCCCCTTTTCTTTCATACATTACATTTTAGGCCTACATGTACCAATACTCTAGTTTAACTTCATCTTCTTACAGTCATGACGGCACAAGTTAGATACAGACGTATTTATCAAGGGGACAGAAAAAAAATTATAGGAATATTTGATGATCATAACCTTGACTTCCTACAACTGGCCGACACACGGAATAAAGCGCTCAACGGCGAGATAAGTTGTGGCCATGCACATGTTGCACTATCTTCGGACTTGAAGAGTCACCAAGCACATTAAAGAAAAAAAATGTTGCCAAAATCTCTAAAATGAGTACAAAAATATGAAATGTAATGATGCTTGGAAAACAATAACTATG
This sequence comes from Diadema setosum, assembly GCF_964275005.1. NCBI lineage: Eukaryota > Metazoa > Echinodermata > Echinoidea > Diadematoida > Diadematidae > Diadema > Diadema setosum. The sequence continues at coordinate 14,849,351 of NC_092696.1, read as the reverse complement.
TTAAAAAAAAATAAAGGAAGAAGCAAACCATAAACATGCGTGCTAAATTGACTGCAAAAGATGTTAAATTGATTGCCAAAAAATGAATTGGAATGAACGAGAGCAGCATGTCCGTGATCACGTGACTATATCATTCTAAACTGAATGAACGAATAACCAAATGGTGCTCGTTTCACGAATTTCAATTGAAAAAAGTGTTAATTAGAAAAAGGCTAAAGGTAATTTGAATGCTCCAAAAATGAATTTGAATGAAGAGATCATAAAATTGAACTACCGAACATGTCAACTATGGTATATTTTGCTAAACTGAATGCAAGCAATTAGGAATTGGACTGACAAAAGTGCGGAATTGGCCAGGAAAACCTATAGTTGATAGAAGAACACTTCCTGTTTTGAAACCACAATCATCAATTCTCGTGCAGGCGTTTCGATTCTATAGTCATTTTTCCTGAAAAAAAAAAAAAAAACGATGACAAAGACTGATCACTACTGTTTGTGAGCCACTCAAAAAGGTACAAAAAAATGCATTCAGTTGTATTCATTCATTTTATCCGTTTTCAGTAGCTATTTTTGACGCATTCGTTATCAGTTTTTACGGCTTCACTATCGCTCAGTCAAGTAGGATATCAGTGCCCAAAGTTACAGATTTTGTAAATCACAAATTTTCACGGAGATCAAAGCGCCTGCACGAAGATTGATTATCATTGTGTCAAATAAAATTTGAGGTGTTCTTTCTATTGAATAATGTAACGATTTCATTCAGTCGCTCATATCTTTTTAAATAAGAGACAGTTTTGTAGCACTCTGTCTGCCGGGACACCATGTATAATATAATAGGTTCGTTCATATGCATTCGATATTTGCAGTGGATGTGAAGAATAGCAAATCTAAGTTTGATGTCTCATAAAGAAAAAAAAAGTTACACCGCCACGCCTTGTACTGTGCATTACATATAGGCTGAAATTAATTATAGGCTGAAATTAATTCGGTCTAAAATGAAACATAGGCCTATATGCCCATAAATGCACCATTATATAGAGTTGAAAAAAAAATTGACTGTTCTACAACCCTAACAAGTCGTGTTATCTTTGTCATTATTGTTCTCATTATTAAAGAATGAGAAGTGAATGAAAAATATGTATGTATTCATTGATAAAGTATATAGGCCCAAGAATGTGTAAAAGAAAATACATGTATCATATTAATTTCTAAATTCATGAAGTGTGCTGATATGTGGAACAGAGTACATTATTATGAAAATAAAACAATATAACATTTTACACAAGCAAAAATGACGAAAATCTTGGTTGTTTATTTTTCTTGTCAACTCATCCCAGTCAATAAATATCAAGGTGGACTTCAAGCAATGTACATACAACTCTCTCAAAAAAAAAAAAAACTTATTAAGCGAAGCAAAAGTGTAACATCTAGGTAAATAAGAAGTAAGTCACTGAGCATTTATGAATCTACGTTACAACTACTGTTTCAACACGTCAGCGTAAGAAATAGATTTTATATCAACGTAACCAACTTCAATTTTGAAACAGACAAGCTAGCAAAAGAATTCAAGAAACAATTCTCAGTTTATAAGTAAAGTAAATAATCTAGAAAATTTCCTTTCACGTTACAGTCATATTGCCAGAATACCGAATCTTTCTTCTAGTATTTTTGTCTGGAGAGTCTAATTCTACAATATCTGCTGTTTAGGGTTTGTGTCTTTTCTCTCTTCGGGACCCTTTTTCTTTTCTTCAGTGGGCCTGGAGCGGGTGAAGATACTGACGACATTTAACTTTTTAACGTGATCAAGGACTGCATATATTTTTTCTTAATACCTGAACAATAAATGAGTGCTAAGAAAGTATGTCTGCACCTGCTGCAACCACTGTCAAAAAGTGCTCGGTATTTGATCGAGTGCCGGTCGAAGCATGATCGAGTTTAGTCGAGTATCAATCGATAGCAGTCCTGTATCGGTCGTGTAGCGGTCGAGTTATTCATGAAACTGATGAATCCTGGATCGAAATGATCTGAAATCAATCGTGTAGCAGTCGAGTATAACTCGAGATGATCGGGAACTGAGCTCGGGGAAAAATCCGTCCCGACCACACTAGATTTCTATACGAACGATTCCAGATCAGCTCGATCTCTTCTCGATCACTACCCGAGCTGTTGGTGTTCGGGCTTCCTACTCGAATATTTTGGACATGTCCAAAATTATCGTGAAGGAAGCAGGAGCGATGCCGATCAAGGTAGATCGACCCCGAATACCAATGCCGAGCGAGCCCGACCAGGCTAAAAAAGCTTGATCGGGATTGATCGAGTTGATCTGATCGGCAGTGGGAACGCACCATAAAGCTACAGTCACAAAAGGTTCATTATGGACGATGCGTTCGTTGGAATGTCACTGTTCGTACGAATTCTGGAGTTCGAACGGCGGCCATACGAAGAGAGGGTTTCATACATAGTAAAAAAAGGAATCTTCCTAAGAAGATCTTAAGAAATTGTCTAAAAATCGTTCATACGGCGTTCGTAGCTGTTCTTAATGGTATTTGTGACCGAGCCATTAATCCCACGGCACACGATGGGACAACAATTAAGTCTTCCAATTAATCAGTAGGCGTTTTCACATCAGCCCGATAGAAATCCAAGCTCGAGATATTTTTCGCGATCGCAAACTAGCGCGCTATTTCATTTCCTATTCTCATCAGCCCGAACATTATCAAAGAGCGCGCTAGTTCGCATTAATTACCCTGCTATTTCGGAAATTTCCAGAGTTGGACTCGAGAAATTTTCTCGATCAATTAGCGCGCTAATTTGTGTTCACAATAGACGTTTTGACATTAGCCCGACGTTTCGAAATAGCGCGCTATTTTCTGACTTGGGAAATTAACCCGATCATGAAATAGCGCGCTATTTGATAATGTGAACACAAATTAGCAAGCTAACTGTATCGCTCTGATCGAGAAAAGTTTTTTTGAGTCCAGCTCGAGAAATTTCTGAAATAGGGGGATAGTAGCGCGATATTTGATGATGTGAAAACGACTCGAGAAATTAGCGCGATGCATCCCATCATGCCTAGCGTGTGAGATCCGATCGATCGAGGCAAACTGCCCACAAATCATGATAAATTTTTGAAAGTGCACACATTACTCATGCTGTTTGCACACGCTCAGCAGCTGTCGAATTAGCTCGAAAAAAATTCGGGCTAATTCTCTTCGGGCTTATATGAAAAGAAATGAAATAGCGCGCTAATTCGCAATCGCGAAAAATTTTCTCGAGCTTGGATTTTTATCGGGCTGATGTGAAAACGCCTATTAGGCGTTTTCACATCAGCCCGATGTTTCAAAATAGCGCGCTATTTTCTGACTTGGGAAATTAAGAAATATCTCGAGCTTGGATTTTTATCGGGACTGATGTGAAAACGTCTAATCAAGCAGCGCGCTATTTCGTGATCGGGTTAATTTCCCAAGTAAGAAAATAGCGCCAGAAACATCGGGCTGATGTGAAAACACCTAATAACAATTTTGTAATCAGACGGAAAATATTATCATTAATTGTTTTTGTTATATGTCGTATTTATCCGCTCTCCACATTATCTATTTTTGTTTGGGAATCGACCACCTGTTAACTAATAAACATGAGTGTCAAGGTATGCGAAGGGTTGTTTGATTGAAATTTACATACTAATAATTGCTTGTCTCCACCTGTCAACAGCCATTTATTGTCACGTTCCAAAGCTGCTTCCACCTGTTCATCAAGATGATTATCGATTGATTCAAGAATATTGACACGTTCCGTTATATTTTGACAGTGTGTGAAGGCCGTGTCACACATTTCCGGGCAAGCCTTGCGTAAGACTTGCGAAGAACATTTTTTACAACCCCACGGTCCCCGCAGATGACCCGCACATGACAGTACCTAGCACGTATCTCATCCGAAGTCGCCCGGAGGTGCGCACGTAAATCCTTCCCGCAAATACACTGTATGTTTAGGCCCTGTCACACCTTTCAGGGCAAGGTATGCGGGCTTGTTGAGTGAAGGGATTTTCCAGCATACCAGACAATTCCCGAGGGCGGACAAGGATTTGAACGAGTCAGTGCATGTTTCTTACTTAATGGATGCATTCTACTTAAATTCTACTTGCGAGTATACTGTGTGACCTTGGAACAAGTCGCGTGGGGGCTGACAACTCAGTGAAGGAATTCCTCTGAAGGAATGGCTGAAGTTCCACAAAATGTCATTATCTTGGTTGCATACGGGACTGCGAAGTACCTGCGTGGGAGTTGCTGCGAGGTGCTGGTTAGGGCCTCCTACTGGCGTTCTGCGTGGACCTCTTCGGGCTTCCCTGCGACTCACCCGAAAAACGATTTTGGTTATGCTCAAAACTTGGCTGCGGTTAAATCGGACTTGCGCGGGCACCTCCAGGCAACTACAGGTGAGATACGCGATAGGTAGGCCTACTGTCAGGTGCGGACCAACTGCAGAGAGCTCCGGGTAGCAAATTCGTTTTCCCGCAAGTCAAGCCGCAAAACTTCCCCAGATGCGGTATAACAAGGCCTTGAGCATTCTTGTTCCGAGTGAGTGACGGGGGTCCGCTCGCAGAGGTACACGCAGAACACCAATATGAGACCCTTAACAGCAGCACCTCGCAGGCATCTCCAACAAAGGTACATCTCAGTACCTGTAAGTCGCTCGGAACAAAAAACGGATCGGTTTAAAAGCTCTCACGCAGGTCACACGGAATTCACGCAAGTAGAAGGTAAGTACAGGTAGTACGTGTCTAATAAGTAAGAAACAGGTGCGAAACTAGCAAACACTCTTGTCCGCCCGAGGAAATTTTCCTGCGTGCGGAAAATCCCTCCTCGCAACAAGCCCGATTGACACGGCCTTAAAAATGCTTCTGACCGATTGTAACCGACTAGCACGCTTTCTTTCTTCGCATGAAACAAGTTGGGCATTGGATTTCCTTATTCGCTCGTTAAACAATACTTACGGGGGAACACTGGGCTCCTCGACTCAGAGTCCATAAAGAATATACATGCGGGATGATAAAGAAAAAAAAAAACATAAATCGACGAACAAATTTAGCTAGCAAGCTCATTACAAGATTTTTTCTTAGATACACGTCATTTCTTGAACATTACAAGAGCTTCCCAATCTAGGAGCCCCATATTGCATTAAAGAAATGTCATTCTAAATACAATAAATACTTGTACTTTTATGTTTATAGGGAATTTGTACAAGACTGAGATACCGGAATTGGATTGAACTACATATTACTTGCGTAGGGTGCACACGAAACGGTAACAATGGGACTTTAAAAGGGTCGCTGCCTGGCTTCAAGTCACATGACGTGCAACAGCGGCCGTTTCCAATCCAAGCACTGCAATACTTTCTCGTCACAGCAGATGTCTGAAAATTTCCCATTTTCCATCCTCAATTTTCAATCTTGTCTCAAATTTATTCCATCATCTTCATGGACGCAGAGTAAACGGGGAATCAACAGTCTGTTGTGCTGCGATGAATGTATATAGATCAACATGACTGTGTGAGTGTCTCTGTGTGTGAACCGCAGACTGAAAAGGACTTATCTTTTATGTTAAGAAAGTTAAGTTGTTTAATCATTCTAGAAAAAAAAAAAAACAGCCAATATCTCAACCCACATTTCACGTACAAATGTATGACAGAGTGAGAGGCATATATATATATATATATATATACATATATATATATATATATATATATATATACATATATATATATATACATATATATGTATATATACATGTTTATATATTGTAATGTATATTGAAACAAAGAAAGGGAAAACTGACCAGAAATGAATAATAAATAGTGAAAACTTTGAATAAAGAAAATGGGTTTTCATCGGTATTTGAACCCGAGACCTCCGGATTACTAGACCGGTGCTCTACCGACTGAGCTATTGAAAGCCCTAGATCGGTGTTCGTCCCTAAAGCCTTAACTGTCGTTGCTCGTGTGGTCAGAAGATATTATAGTGTGCGTATGTGTGACACACACACACACACACACACACACACACACACATGAACCTGACATAAACCCAAAGGATGTAAATCAACTTTGGCATAAATGCGAGGGATCACCGAAGCGATGCAGCTTTTTTCAATTGTTTTTTTTTTTGTAATAATATATAATTCAATTTCAATTTTCAATTCAATAGTGTATTTATTTCCATCATCAAAAAGAAAAGAAAAAGTTGACATAATCCAAAGTGATACAATTTTTCATTTTTTTCTTACACTTTTTAAAATGTTTTTTTCAGATACAAAATAAAGTATATGCACAAATTATATCATAAAAAGAAACAATAGACTTTGCCATGGCAACAAAAATAGTAAATAATCACAATGATGGAAAACAGTGTTCCACTAAGAAAGCCAAGCTTGTAAGACGTGGAACACTGAGACAAAACAACAACAGCACCAATTTGCTATACCAATAAAACATTCATTTCAAATTCTTCTATATACTATTTCACATTTACTCATTGATATGTGATGCTGATTCTATTAACAATACTTACTAGCATATTAGAATGCAAACATATAAACTATATAACATATCACATTTGTGGCACAGACACTATGGGGCCAGGTATGCCAGGACAATTGAACGGAAAGGAAGACATGCAATTGGCCACAAAAAAAAAAACAACAACATAACGACAACAATAACAACAATAACAACACAACACACAGAAATAACAGAACTTTAGGAAATGCACTCAGACAGATACTGGACAACGAAGAACGGAAAGAGGAGCAAGGAAGAATAGAGAAGGAAAAGGAGAGGGAAAAGGAGAGGGATGGAAAAGGTCTGTGGACACACTACAAAATATCAAGGACAAGTGAAACATGACGGGTTTTTTCATTAAACAAAATTAACTGGTATATTTAAAAAGCAAATATTTTTTAAGTTTATACTTAAATGTAATTAACTTCACAGATTCTTTTAAATCATTATCCAAGCTATTCCAAAATCCGGGTCCGGCGTAAACAAATGTATTTTGAGTGTGTACAGTTCTCACTAAGGGAAGATGAAATTCTTTAGATTGTCTCGTGGGATAAGTATGTACGTGGCTGTTGCGGTGAAATGAAGAATAAAATAGTCTGGATAAATGGTTGCAGTTATAATTAAACAAGAAATGACCAAGTTGAAACAAATACAACTCTTTTATTTTAAAATTCTGAAACAAAGAAACAATTGAAACAAAGAAAGGGGAAACTGACAAGAAACAAATAATAAATAGTGAATAGTTTTTGCTACACATGAATATATATAAATATGTATATATATATATATATATATATATATATATATATATATATATATGTGACCCTGCACCTCAAAACAAACAAAAAGTCGCCAGACATGGATTTTTAGTTAAGACCATATTCCGAAAGAGCAGACTTTAAGCTTTAAAATGAGGGATAACTCAAATCAAATGGACTCTCCTAACCTATCTAAATATTGGACAGAAAGCACAAACTAAGAAAAAGTGTGAACTGAGAAAAGAGGCTCTGAAGTACAGTGTCTATTCAAGCGCTTAATCTTTACCAAACCGTGCTGGCTGTGCGATGAATGGGACAAAAAACAGGAAGCAAACTACCAGAGTAACAACAATGGAGAGATTATCAGATTAAACTGAAATTAAGCATGCCTCATTAACACATTCTGTTCATAATTAATGCCAACTTTCAAAGCAGTAGCACTATCTTTTTAAAAGTTATTAGAGTTGAAAGTGAAGAGTGTGGACAAGGTTTTTTCAGAAATGTAAAAGGGGTTCTAAAGACACACCTAATCACACTATTCTACCAAAAATGTTCGAGATAAACTGCTAAAAAAAACACACTTTCCTGCCCGTTTTATGATACCAAATTTTAGCATAATGTAAAAGAAGACCCGCTCTTTCAGAAAATATGAAAAAGTCAAGTTCGGCTAGGTTGACCCATTTCACTTATTTTCAGTCCTCACGCAAAATCAGTGTGTGCGACTTTATGTTCGTTTTGTGGTGCACGGTCACATATATATGTGAAACAAATGTGATATTTTATACTTTCGTCGGAAATGAAATGAGAACGAAATTAAATATCATCTTTGTCTTGTAATTTTTGTTTTGGATTATGACGCTGTTCTATGAAAACATGAGAAGGTGTAACATCTCTGTATACATATTTTTTTCCGCTTTCTTGTTCTGTTCGGATGTTTACGCGGTATATCAAAGTCAGCCTGAACGTATGTGGAAGCTATTCATTTTATGTACCGTTACTACGTATAGATAAGATAGAAACATAACACAACATTTTAACTTTTATAACAAAATGAAAACATTTGAACTGTCCCTTTCAGAGAGCAACGGATACTACCCTATAAACATATAACGATGTTTTAGCAACAATACATGGGAATGCATACGTTTCATATACCGAAATTCCATTTTCATTTCACACATGAAACATAATGTGGAATATTCAATTAAGAAGTTACTAACACCAGGGGTGTTAAACATTTCATTCCAGAAAATGGAAAAGAAGTTGAATCCTATGATATGCATTAAATCTATAGTTTTTTTTTTCATTAAAAATCCAGATCATAATGCACATGCTCAGAGAAATCGACTCAGCCATACTTGTCTGATGTACAGAGTGATACCGCACTGTGTACACATTATACCTGATGTGTTCGAAGTGTATAGAAACTCAATGAAAAATAACATACATATCAGGTTGATTATGCTAACAAAAGCGTGCGGTGTCACGTTTTATGTCGTTTATATCAAGTGTCCGATAACGGGACGGACCTGGACTCTGTCATTAAACACTAATGAGGAAGTATAGCACTACAATAGGTTAATACTCATGAGTTTATTTTCCAAACATCTGAAATTGGATATTCCAGGATGTAACTTGTATCTACTAGTCAGCTTCGTAAACACTAAAAGGGCAGCAGGGACATTACTTTTTCCTCCCGAAAATTTTCAGGGTATACCTTTTCAATGTAGCAAAATGGGAAATACATTGTAGCTAAAGAATGTTAGGCGAAATGGGGCATTAAGTATGGCCCTTCACTGCATAATTAACGACACCGATCATAACAGTACGTGAGAAATTTCTTCAGATTTACATTTTATTGCCAAATAATCCTGATGAAAAGAAGAATGTGTCTTGTAAGAAGGAAAATGCAATAAAGGCTTGTAATTCCAATTCCATGATGTTTGGGATGTGAGGTCCTTTGACATTATGTCATCTGCAGCGATATTATACAACAAACGACAGTTTTATATGCGGCAAAGTATACGATACATTAATACTTATACACTCTACTCCCATTCTGTGTTATCAAGTCCTCACGAACAAGAGTTTTCTTTTGTTGTTATGAGATTTTACTGAAGCCGAACAAGTAAAGTGTATGAAATAACACGATGATTTTTGAAACCCAATTTTACTACCTCGTAGAATTTTGATATAAATGGGGGCATTCTGTTGAAACAAGAGCGCTTTGTGTCTTCTTGGTGAACATAAATGATAATACACGGTATATACAATATTTCAGTCACAGTGTACGACTAAACGGGTGTTGTTCGTTATTCCGAAGGTTCGTTATTCTGAAGGATCGTTAATCCGAAACACACAAATTCCCTATACCTAGATGTTCCGTTAATCTGAAAATTAAAAAGGGTTCGTTAATCCGAACATTTGTGGCGTTATTCCGAAGGTGCGTTATTCCGAAGATTTGTTAATCCAAAAATGAAATTCGGAACATAGTCCAGCGCTTTTTAGAGGGTAACCCACCACTAATTGCAAAAGTAGGAATTTCACTGCAGTGCAAGTCGTTGAGGTCTCCTGAACACCATACTAAAAGTCCCCAAAAATCCAGTGGGGCAAAATAGTAAAATTTGCATAATATGCAAATTAGCACCTGTAATGACAGAAAATCGACAGATCTCAGCTTCCCGTAATCCAATTTTAAAGATTTAAATATATAAACGTATACTCTGGAGGTCAATGAACACGATTGATGCCTTTTCGAATTGGCCATCCAAAAATAATTTACATAAAATGAATATTAGCGATAACTGTAAGAGTACATTCATAAAAAAAACAGTTTTCGCGTTGGCATAATGCACGTTTCGCATTGATGGATGCCTTTCCGAATTGGTAATCCAAAAGAATAATTTACATAAAATGCAAATTAGCGATAACTGTAAGAGTACTTTCATAAAAACAGTATTCACGTTGGCATAATGCACGTTTTGCGTACGGGGACGCGGGGTTGAGGGGGTAACTTTGGTATTGTAAACCAATGTCTCCTGTATTAATTACATTGCATTTCTTGGAAAGAAAAGTACCCTTGCTATAAGGCAGCATGTACGTTTGGAACATATATATTCGCGTTATATGATATTAATGTTTTCTATATTGCCAAGAGGATATAGGGCATTTCGGGGGCACACGCCACAGGATCGCCCTTCTATAAGCACCCTCTTTATTGTGTAGATCTTGTAAAGCAAGTCTTCCTCTATCATTTTCATGACTTTTCAGTTATATAAGAGTGAATTTGCTGTATTGCCGGACCTACTTTTGAAACCATTCAGGCTAGAACAACTGTATTTGCGTTGCTAATATCTGTGTTTTGTAATGAGGAGGCGTGAGCGTAGGTGTGAATTTGCGCACTTCCCAAGGGATCACTTTTGAATGTTCACCCTATTGATAATATAGCTATGTAGAGCAATGTCTCCTCTATTAATTTGTTGTATTTCTTGGAAACAAAAGTGCCTTTGCTATACGGCACGATGGAATTTTGAAAACGTTTTGGACATATATGTATTCACGTAATATGATATTACATGTTTTTTTTTTTTTCATATTGCCGCGTGAGGGTGCAATATTTTTGGGCACATCCCACAGGGTTGCCATTTAATGTGCATCCTCTTCACTGTATTTTGGTGAAATTTTTGGTGAAATATTTTGTATAATAAAACGGGCAGGAAAGTGTGTTTTTGTAGCAGTTTATCTCGAACATTTTGGTAGAATAGTGTGATTAGGTGTGTCTTTAGAATCCCTTTTTGATTACTGAAAAACCTTGTCCACACTCTTCACTTTCAACTCTAATAATTTTTGAAAAGATAGTGCTACTGCTTTGAAAGTTGGCATTAATTATGGACAAAATGTGTTAATGAGGCATGCTTAAAATTCAGTTTAATCTAATAATCCCTTCATTGATATTACTCTGGTGGTTTACTTCCTGTTTTTTGTCCCATTCATCGCACAGCCAGCACGGTTTGGTAAAGATTAAGCGCTTGAATAAACACTGTACTTCAGAGCCTCTTTTCTCAGTTCCCACTTTTCCTGAGTTTGTGCTTTCTTTCCAATATTTAGATAGGTTAGGAGAGGCCATTTGATTTGAGTTATACATTGTTTTGTTTGTTTTTTATTGTTCCATATTCCACATTTCAAGAAATACATAGAACATAAACATCACAATACAAAAGCCTGGATGAATTGTCAAGTACACCTTATAAGACAATAAAACATGTGAAATATGAGGAATCTACATAGAAGCATTGCTTGTAGGGTGTAGATTCCCAGATGCGGATGTGAGATTATTTCTTACTTGGTATATGTAATTAAAGGAATGACAATTTGTGAATTGGAGAAATATAAACGCCAAAAAGTAAAAAGAAAAAAAAAGAAAAAACAAAGAAAACAATGTCCGCGGCACAAGACTTCTTGAGAGTTGCGTGATCACCCGAGCGAGGTACAAGTCAGATGCAGTGTACAATAGCAGAGATACCAAATGTGTACAAAGGAAGTTCAGGAGATAATACAGAAATCACGAGCGAGGCACATGTTACATAATCGATAATGTCAGTAATGTGAAGTATGATCAGAGAATGTCGAGGAGGATTGAAGAATAACTTTAGATATGAATTCAGAAAAACTAGTTTAAGTTTATGCTTAAATGAATAGAGAGACTGGGATTGGATTATTTCTCTATCCAACTCATTCCAAAATTTAGGTCCTGTAGTGGTTATTGTTTTTAAAGCAGATACGGTCCGTACAGGAGAAAGATGAAAAGAATCTTTTTGTCTAGTAGGGTAAGAATGAACTTCAGTATTTTTGACGAACATCGAAGAAAACACATCAGGGAGACCACCTGAGTTTAACTGATACATAAATGACCCGATATTGAAATGATATAAATCCTGGATCTTAAGTGTTCTACTGGAAAAGAATAAGACATTAGTGTGTTCCAAAAATGTGGCGAAGTTAATTATCCGTATAGCTCTTTTCTGTATCAGTAATAAAGAATTGAGTCTAGTTGTACAGCAGTTTCCCCATGCCAGGATTCCATAACCTATATAAGGCAAAAATAGAGTAGAATACAATGAATGGAGAACATGTTTAGGAAAATACTGTTTTAACTTATACATAACACCTACATTTTTGGATAGTAATCTACGCAATGAATCAACATGAACTTTCCATGTCAACTTACAATCAATATAAAGACCAAGGAATTTTATATATTCCACCTGGTTCAATTCCACGTCGTTAACAACCAACTTACCCGGTAAAATATTGATTATATTGCTAAAAACCATAAATTTTGTCTTGGTCAAATTCAATGACAATTTATTAGCCTGAATCCACTTAGATACTGATTTTAATTCAGTATTAATGGTATTCAGTAAAACATGAGGGTTTCGATTTGAATAAAAAATGCTGGTGTCATCGGCAAAAAGTAGAAAATAGAGCAGAGAGGACGAACTGCGAAAGTCATTCATATAAAGAATAAACAATAAAGGACCTAAAAGGGATCCTTGCGGTACCCCACAAGTTACAGGCTGTGAGCTGGACACATGGCCATTCAAACTAACAAATTGGGTTCTTCCAGTAAGGTAACTTCTAAACCACTCCAAGGCCCTTCCACGAGTCCCATAGTGATGTATATAATTTGTACAATAATATTTCATGGTTGATTGTGTCAAAGGCCTTGGAGTAGTCAAGAAAGATACCTACTGTGTGACACTTGGCATCGATCGCTTTGATAATTTTCTCTAGCATGAGTAAAATAGCATGAATTGTGGAATGCTTTTTACGAAATCCAAACTGATTATCATCTATTACATTACAGTCGTTTAAGAATCGGAATACACGTGTGTACACAATCTTTTCAAGTAATTTAGAAAAAGAAGTTAATAACGATATTGGTCGATAATTTCCCAGTTCGTCCTCTCGGCCCTTTATATATATCGGGATAACTTTAGTGATTTTCATCCTAGTAGGCACTACACCGTTCAGTAATGACAAATTAAATATATGGGCGAGGGGTACAACAATCTCATGTACAACATATTTCAGAAGATAATTAGAAATTCCATCATAACCAGTACTTTTTTTTTTTGGCTTTAAGATTATTTACAATGTCAACAATTTCGGATTCTAATACAGGCATAAAAAACAAAGATTGATTATTGCGATGACTTAAATACGTAGAAAACGGTATGTCCGTTTCCGGAATAACATCAGCTAAATTAGGTCCAACCTTCACAAAATATGAGTTAAACGCTTCAGAGATTTCATTATCATCTCTTAACTCGATGTCATTTAAACAAATCTTATGGATATCCGATTTATTTCGTTTCTTCTGAAGAACATTATTAATGACTTTCCACGTGGATTTAATGTCCTTCTCATGGAGAAGAAACAGTGAAGAAAAATATTTTTTTTTTTGCCTCACGCAACACAGAAGTAAGAACATTACGATAACTAGTATATTTGCTTTTAGCAGCATCAGTTTTGTGAGACTTGAATATATAAAAAAGCTTATTTTTCCTATTGATAGACCTCAACAAAGATTTCGATATCCAGGGGGATCGTGGTATCTTTTTTATAATTTGATCTAGATTGTGATCTTATTGGAAAATGAAAAGAGAAAAGAGGAGCGATCAGATCAACAAACTTATCATATGCATCATTAGGCTCATTCGCATTGAGAACCACTGACCAATCAATGTTTAACAGGCTTTCCTTAAATCTTATAATATTTTGTTCAGACATAACACGAGCTGTAGAATTCATTTCCCAAGTTGCAGGCTTAAAACGATTTAGTATAAATGGACTGGAAGCAAACACTGGGAAATGATCAGACATATCCGAAACTATTATACCATGATCAGTTGGATGATGAATATTAGTGAATATATTATCAATAATTGTATACGCTGAATCAAATATTCTGGTAGGTTTAGTTATACACGGCGTAAAAGCATATGAAAACATAGTGTCCACAAAATCCTGGCAGCAGGGCTTTTCGTGATACTGCAGTAAATCAAGATTGAAATCCCCCATTAAAAAACAATGTTTATTATGCAAAGACTCAGAATTCAATACGGAATTCAATACATCAAAAAAAAAAAGCAGTGTGATTACAGTTTGGTGGTCTATAAATCTCACCAATCAAAATATTCTTTCCAGCTGGTATGTCGATTTCAATAAAAATGCTTTCAAAATCTTCAGTCATATGACATAGATTCTGAATCAAATCAAAATTGAATCCTTTCTGAACATAAAGAGCCACACCCCCTCCATGTTTATTTACTCTATTATTAAACACAAGAGAATATCCATTCAAATGAACTAGGGGAAATGACACGTCAGACAGCCACGTTTCGCACAAACCTATAACAGAAAAATCCACATTGTGTAAATTCAAAAATGTCTTCAGTTGGTCAAGTTTCTTATACAAACTTCGTATATTGAAATGAAGAATAGAAAAGTTGTTCTCCATCTTGAAAAAATCACGTGTACATATGTCCTGAGGGGAAATATAGTCGGAACCTCTACCTCGCAGTAATGTATCATTCTCATCATAAGACAAGTCAAATTCTGGAGTTTGTTTGTTTAACCTTTTTATAACATGTGAATCAGAGATCTCATTATCATCACCATAATACAAATAACATCATTTTAAAGCTTAAAGTCTGCTCTTTCAGAATATGGTCTTAACTAAAAATTCATGTCTGGCGACTTTGTGTTTGTTTTGAGGTGCAGGGTCATATAGGAAACTTTGAATATCATTAACGCAAATATACTGTATTATAGTATAATATATTCGCGTTAATGATATTCAAAGTTTCCTATATTGAAATGGAGGTGGTGTACTTTGGGGCACATCCCACAGGATTGGCATTTAATGTGCATCCTCTCACTGAATAGATATTGTGAAACAATGCTTCTTCTATCATTTCCACTACATTCACTGATATAAAAGTGTGTAGCTGTATTGCCGGAACTACTTGTACAGCCATGCACGAAAGAACGTCGGTATTTGCTTTCATAGTATCCGTGTGTTGTAATCGCGGGGCCTGAGCGGAGGTGTAATTTTGGACACTTCCCAAGGGATTGCTTTTGAATGTTCACCCTTTTGACAATACTTTAATGTATAGCAATTTTTCGTCTTTTAATTATATTCCATTTCTTGACAACAAAAGGACAATTGCTGTACAACCGTAACAACTACTTATGTGAAGGCATAGAAAATTGGAACATATTTGTGCTATATGGAAGTGCATGTTTTCTATATTGCCCTGGGGGTTGGACGATTTAGAACACATCCCACTCGGTTGCCGTTGAATGGGCACCCCTTTGACTATAGTATGACTATTGTAAAGCAGTGTCTCTACCATATAAAAAACATGAAAAGTAAAGTGTCTTTACTCAACACCCGGCAAAACGACTTTCTACATGCATGTACAACTGAGTTTGCTTTGGCATATAATGCATGTTTTGTTAACCTGTTTTGGGACCACGACCGTCAGGGTAGGGGTGATCTGGGCACTTCCCAAGGGCTTGCCTTTGAATGTCCACCTTTTTGACAAAATAGATGTTGTAAAGCAACGTCTCCTATATTACCTTAATTGCATTTTGCGAAAATAAAAGCGTTTGTGCTAGCAGGCAAAAGAACTGTTCAGAGGCATGTATTATACCCATGGAACATTTTTCGCGGTTGTATATACTGCATGTTTTTCATTGCCTTTAGGATGCATGGGGTTACTTTGAGCACCTCCCACAAGGTGGTCTCTGCAAGTGAAGCCTTTGGACTGTATAGATAATGTAGATCAATGTTGTTATTTTATCTTTTCCCCGGCAATTTTTATAGAAATAAAAGTGTCTTGATGATATGGCAGGAATTCAATTCAATACAATTCAATTCAAATTTTATTTAATTTCTTTCGACAAGAACATACAAACATTACTTCTTTTTTGTAACAGAAAGTGAGGTGCGTAATACTATGTAGGATGAAAAGAATAATGTATAATGATTGTAGCATTTTACGATAATTATACATAGTCATAAACTCAAGTGATAGTCATAAAACTCAAGGAACGACCTTTTTTTGAGACATGCACTTTTGGAACGACTGTAATTGCGTTGGTATTTGCGTTATAAGGGTCATGTATAGAGGCAACTAATGTGGGCACTTCCCATATAGTAGGCTCCCTTCGAATGATCACCACTTTAGATATGTCAGTGTAAGTCAAAATTGCTGAGCAATATCTTCTGTTAACCCCATTGAATTTCAGTAAATAAAAGTTTCTTTGCTAGAGGACCAAAAGGATTGTTTAAAGGCATGTACCCATGGAACATAATGATGTATTTGCGTTGGTACATGATTATTGCATGTCTTAGACTGCCTCTAGGTGGGGTAATTTTGGGCACCCTCCACGTGGTTGCCTTCGTATGTGAACCATTTTCACCTTATAAATATTGTAGAACAATAATTTTCTATAACTTCCACTGAATCTTAGTGGAAATGAAACGAAAAGGACGTTATAGAGGTGGTTTTTTTTGTTTTGTTTTGTTTTTGTTTTTTTTTTGCTTCAAGCAGCTTTATTCACGTGTGTAACTATGTTTTGTACCGGCCCGTAAGGGTATATATATATGGGATAAATTCGGGTACCTCCCTGGGAGTCATTTTGACTGTGCACCACTTTTTTTAAAGATATACACATTGTAGAAAAAACAAATGTCCCCTCTGTCAATGCCAAATCTATTTCACGGAAATAAAAGAATCTTTGCTAGACGGCCAAAGGACTTTAAAAAAAATAAAAAAATCTTGTACGCTTAGAACAACGGAAATCGCGTTGGTTGATCCAATGGTCGTAGGGATAATATGATCGATAGGGGTAACTTTGGGCACTACCCACAGGGTTTCCTTTGACTGTGCCATCTTCAATATCTCAAAACCCTCAAGGATGCAAGAGCTGAATCATCAAGATTCGAATAAACCACCCTCCAAATAGAGTTCATTCATCACAAAATTGGACAAGTTATAGATGTTGACATTCGTTTGATTTCGTAATTTGATTCTACGCAATTAATGGATAAGCTATCATTACTTACCGTCTTACCGGTCCCTTGACCGGGCGTGGTCGTGGGGGCGCTGCAATGACGTGGACACCAGTCTCCTCCATCTTTGTCTATCTTGGGCCAATGCTTGGGTCTCTGCAAAAGGTTTTCCAGTCCACTCTGCGATGTTGTCAGCCTATTTCTTCTTCTGTCTGCCTCTTCTTCTTCTTCCCCCGGCAGGGGACTGTGCCCTGCAGTATGATCTTTGAGAGGCCGTCCGATCGTGGCCATACTACTTTAGTTTCTTCTTCTCGACGATCGTGAGGAGGTCTTCGTAGTGGTCAATGGTTTGCCTGATGGTTTTCAGCACTGATTAATTTGTGACATGATCTTTGTAAGAGATGCCGAGAATTCACCTGTAACATCTCATCTCCACTGCTTGCATCCTCCTCTGCAGGTCCGCTGTTAATGTCCAGGACTCACATGCGTACAGGAAGATTGATGTGACCATAGTGCGCAGTAGTGTAAGTTTGGTCTTCAGACTGATCTTCTTGTCTTTCCACACTGGCTTGAGTTTGGCCATTGCTTTTGCTGACTGTGCGGCTCCTGAAATGACTTCAGTGTGTGATCCCTTTTCATTCATGATGGCTCCCAGGAATTTGAACTGGCTCACCGCTTCGAGCTCCTGTCCGTTCACTGCGATTTTGTTTGTTAGAGGTTGACTGGTGTTGGTCATCAGCTTCGTTTTCTCAGCGTTGATTTCCATGCCAAACTTTGAAGATGTGTCATCAAAGCGTTTCACCAGTTTTCCTAGCTCTTCCTCTGTTCCGGCGAGGCCATCGATGTCGTCTGCAAAACGGAGGTTTGTGATGGTCCTTCCTCCGATGCTGACTGTGCCCTGGTGGTCAAGAAGGGCTTCCGTCATCAGATCCTCTCAAGGAAAATGTTGAGGAGCGTGGGTGACAGCAAGCAGCCCTGTCTCACACCCACTGTTGTTTGAAGCCATTCCCCAATATGGTCTTGTACGAGTACTGCACTGGTTGCTTTTGAATACAGTTGCTGGATGGTCATGGTCAGCTTTTTCCCCATGTTGTATCTCTTCATGGTGGCCCACAGTGCGTCGTGCCATACTCTGTCAAATGCCTTTTTGAAGTCTATGAACACATGGAAGATGTCTTGTTGATGTTGTGAGTATTTCTCGCATAGAACTCGTAGATTGAAAATCTGTTCTGTGGTGCTTCTTTTGCTGCGGAATCCTGCTTGCTCCTCGGCTATGATTTTTTCAGCCTGTGGTTTCAGTCTGTTGAGGAAGACCTTCAACATCACTTTGCTGGCGTGGCTGATGAGGCTGATTGTTCTGTAGTTGCTGCATGTTCTGTAGTTGCTGCACAGTTAAAGCTATCATTATCTGTCTGATAACAAACTCTAATTTGCATAATATTATCTTTGCTATGTTACTAATGCTGTAAAGTTTGTTTTTGGTGAAGAGAAACTGAAATATCATACTTGAACACTCTGGAGATGCTCATATCGGGCACTTTGATGCATTTGAATATTCCGTTGGCTCGGTACCCTTTGCATATTATGCAAATGAGGCCCAGATTATGTACCTGGAAATGTTTGCATCGCAGTAACTAACATTGGAAACATAGGTTTCATTACTTTCGGTGTTCTAAGCTGAAACCTACACGTAGAAGCATAGTTTTCATGGAAACACTGTATTTTTAACATTATGGGAGCTAATTTGCATATTATGCAAATGAGGCCCAGATTATGCACATGGAAATGTTTGCATCGCACTAACTGACATTGTAAACATAGGTTTCAACACTATTGGTGTTCCAATCTGAAACCTAGAAACCCAGTTTTTATTGAAACACTGTATTCGTATCATTATGGGAGCTAATTTGCATATTATGCAATTGAGGCCCAGATTACGTACATGGAATTGTTTGCATCACACTAACTGACATATAAAACCTAAGTTTCAACCATTAACACTATTGGTGTTTCAATCTGAAACGTAGAAGCATAGTTTTCATGGAAACACTGTATTTTTATCATTATGCAAATGAGGCCCAGATTATGTACATGGAAATGTTTGCATTGCACTAACGGACATTTTAAACAAAGGTTTCAACACTATTGGTGTTCCAATCTGAAACCTAGTTTTCATGGAAACACTGTATTTTTATTATTATGGGAGCTAATTTGCATATTAAAATTTTGCCACTTGGGACTTTTAGTATGGTGTTTAGGAGCCCATGACAAGTTGCACTGCAGTGGAATTCCTACTGTTGCCATAGTGGTGGGTGAAACCCTATTTTAACTGGACTAACAGCAAAACTTCGGAATAACGAATATTTGGACTGAAGAGCTTTCGGAATAACGAAGCTTCGGAATAACGAGCTGTAACCCAACTAAACACAAGAGAGTTTTCGCTTTATCTTACAGGGCACTAGTGAAAGTCAACATGAGAGTCAAAATTGTTCCAATCGCATAAATAACTCTTACAATTCAACAGAAACTGATAGAAATGCAAGGCATTGAAAGGTATAATAAGGAATGGGGGGAAAAAGTAGAGTGCCCAAATAGGGAGAAGGGAGGAAGAGGCGGTATCTTGTGACATCTCCGTGTCATGATTGTATTATGATACATTTAGCACACATTCCAACTTCTTCAATCGTGGGAATATCATAATCATGACGTAAAATCGTTCTGTGGGCAAAAATCAAGAGACCGAGAGCATAGCACACTTTCAAGAGTGAACCAAGTGCTAAAACACACAATCATCAATATACACATGTACGCGAGTTTGCAGGTGCTGAAAGCTTCCCACCCGTAGATAGGTACTGTACTAACCACGATGATTACAAAGCTTTATGTATCTTACACCAAATCGGAAATCATAGTCGCAAATTATCTTTAGAGGAAGTTTGATTCATTAAAGACAACAGCAAACAACACAATTGATATAAAGACACCACTTAATGTAGATGTATATGGTATGAAACCCTCGAACTTATGTGTAGGGTCTACATGATTATGTATTTTTAAAAAGTATGATAAAGATATACGGTTTTATTTGACTTTGTATCATATCTTGACGTGATAAAAGAAAGCGGATGTGCAATATGCACATTTACACATATACAAAACACAGATATATAGGAATACATAGTATGTAATATGTACAATCAGTATATCTTTAAGGAGAGAGAAAGAGGGGATGGTGATGATGACATCCGTTTCACGATCAAAGTATTTTCTTCACATCAATGTCTTTAAAATTATCGCAAAGGGGAACTAATGAAACTAGTTTTGTTTGTCAATTATTTGTAGAGTGCAATATTTTCGAAATGTGCAACCCTCGAACTTATGTGTAGGGTCTACATGATTATGTACTTTAAAAAAGTATGATAAAGATATACGTTTTTATTTGACTTTGTATGATATCTTGACGTGATAAAAGAAAGCGGATGTGCAATATGCACATTTACACATATAATTATATACAAAACACAGATATATAGGAATACATAGTATGTATACAATCAGTATATCTTTAAGGAGAGAGAAAGAGGGGATGGTGATGATGACATCCGTTTCACGATCAAAGTATTTTCTTCACATCAATGTCTTTAAAATTATCGCAAAGGGGAACTAATGAAACTAGTTTTGTTTGTCAATTATTTGTAGAGTTCAATATTTTCGAAATGTGCATTGTTAAGATGTTCATTTTTTTAATTACTTAGGTAAATTATCATCATTTATTTCTGAAGATTACTTTTTCATTTTTAAAACTTCTGAGGTCATGTAAGAGCAAAAAATTGTTGATCCAGTCACTCACATTTGTTTATGAGTACTTATGTAGCAATATATTAAGTGTTTATTATTATATACTGTTAGTGTATATAGTGTTAAGTGCTGACATTTGGCTCTGTGACAAAATGTTCAGTCTTGACTCACATCCTGCCACACAGCTTCGTATTGTGTTTACCCAAGGAAGTTATGCTTAAGACGATATTCAATTGCACCACAATATCTAATAACCGGTCGTGTATTATATTATCTTCTGCATTAGATATGTATCTGTAATCCTCCTACTTAGGGATACTCAGTTTTTAATCCTTACTGCGAAGTACTATGTTTGAGAATTCTTACTTGGAGACAGTATATTTTAGAATCATCACACAATACTGTGTCGTTTTCGTATTTCAATTTTCTCTTTTTATCTTGTCAAAAAGGGGCACATCTATGAACCTTATTACAAATTAGTCACAACTAAAGGGAGGGGGTGTATTCTAAAACAGCTTGCAGTTGGGCCAGAAAAAAAAAAAGCACAAGATCGCTTGCATTCATTCAGAACTTAAGCAAGGTTCCTACATGTACTTAGCCGAGTTGGAGTCTCGAGTTGTGCCGTGCTGCGAGAGCTTGAACTCACGACAACTCGCTTGAACTCGCGTGAAATTTGTCAATTTTAATAAGCTGCGCATGAGTAATCTACGAGGCAACATCGAATTTACTACGGTAGCTGTACGAGTGATCCGAGCGTGATACGAGTCATACCGATCTCGGTGTGAGTTGTGATGACCTGTGTACGACTTAAACCGAGCTTTAATCGAGTAATAAAGAGCTTGTTACTAGCCCGTTACGAGTCATTATGAGTTCACGCAATTCATATTGTTCGGTTTGGCTTCCATTGGGTTTTGTTCCTCCCATTTCTTCTTTTGGAACCTGGGACCTGTTTCATAAAACGTGTCATCAGTGACAAGTTGTCATGGATGTGATAAGCTACTGAAATCTGTCATAGAGATGTGCAGTTGTCACTGATGACAAGTTTGATGAAACGGGCCCCTGGATCCCATTTCATTAAAGAAAAAAAAATATACAGTGTACGATAGTAAGTCTTGCTGGAATGGCAATCGTCTTTGAAACGACAAGAATCCAGTTTCCTGATTGGCTGTTGCTATTGGAAGTTGCCATTCCAGGAAGAGTTGACCTATCCTAACATCTTTTATGAAATGGGGCTCTGGTCCGTTGGGTCTAATTGTTCAGAGGCTTGGTTTTCTGATTGCCTCTGTAGCTCATTACGGATGATCTCTTCTGTTTTTACTGTCTCTTCCTGCTCTTCTACCTCTTCTTCTACATTGCTTAATTGATCTCCATTTCTGTCTCCGGTTTTTTCTTGGATTTCTTGAGCCAAAGCATGTTTTTTTTTTTTTTTTTTTTGTCTGAATCTTTACGTATAGTTCTAAATAATGTAATGGCAATGACCTATTTGTGCACGTGCACGTGCGTGTAGGGTTGAATGAATGTCTATTGTCATGAAAACGCTGGGAAATGTGAATAATTCCATATCAATGGGTCAATGCAATGCACTCTCAATAAGCTAATGCAATACTCGTTGTAAGACGCAGAGCTCCCTCTAAACTCGCGCTTAGCTCGAGGGCAACTCCCCGTTCCACATACTGGTAGTAGGGTCGTATTGCTCGTATCGCACTCTTCAAAACTCGAGCAGAACTCGCGTATGTACTTGGGAGTGGCGAGTGATACGAAGAGTTCATCGCGAGCTTCGTTCGATTATTGAGAATTTGTTACGAGTAGTACGAGTATATTACGAGTTTTAAAAAGTTCAGCATGAGTTACTTCGAGTTAGAGAAAATTTTTAACATGTTCAATAATTTTTGAACCATTCGCGAGTTCACGGGGAGTTTTGTAGATTCACTTCGAGTTACGCGAGTTGTCCCGAGTTACATGAAGAGCTTTACGCGAGTTATCACGAGCGCCCCTTTGAGGCAACTCGCCACAACTCGCCAAAGCTCGGCACTGTAACTCGGCTAAGTGGATACCCTGCTTTAATTCCTAAAGCTTGTATTACGAAAGCATAGGTAGAAAAACTAGGTATGCTGTTTGAGAAAGAACATGTTTTGTCGGTAACCTATTAGGCGGCGGTTGTTTTGTTATTGTGTTTTTACTCTCTTCATTTTCTTCAGAATGAAAAGGCACAACGCCAGGCACAAAAACACATCTGTGAGCTGTTCAAACCTTTTAGGATCCTTCTGGGAAAAAGCAAAAACATGAAAACCCTCCGAGTTTACAATTCAGTTTTAATCACCTCTGACTGTACTAACAATGCTAAATGTGATATCGAGCCTAAGAGTACGAACTTTTAACCCTAGGTTCAATAATCGTGTGAAACCCCCATGTGATAACTTTTAAACCCTTAAAAGGGGATGACTAGTAACTGATCAGTGGGAATTAGTGGGAATGCTGGGGGATGATTGTTCCAATCCTTGTGGGATTTATTAAAGAGTACCTTTATATCTATTGTTGTTTGGACATTACTAGTATTTGCTTCAGAATGGTATCATATTCAAGTAATGTGCAATTTAATGTTTCCAGTTTAGCATGCCTGTACAGTGACGGGCGGGGTCGCCCGTTAGCGATTGCCCCGTCACTGTAGGCCTATACAAGCATGCTAACCTGGAAACATTGAACTGCACATTACTTGAATATAAGACCGTTCTGAAACAAATAATGTGTAATACATTTCGGGGTGCCTGTGTGGGGATCTAGCATAACTGCAGCCCAGAGCGAAGCTATCGAAAGGGTACAAAAACGCTCCCTCCGGTGTATTACGTACCCAAACACCACTTCTTACAGCCAACAGTTGAATCACTTTGACATTCCTACCTTGAAGGACAGGAGGCAGGCATTACTATGTCGCTTCGGCGCTGCCCTTCTTAAGTCTGAGCGGCACCGCAACATGCTCCCACCCACTCGTAGATCTGCCTCTCGCTACAACTTGCCTCTGAGAAAGGCTGAACACTTGGACTTACCTTTCTGTAGAACTCAGAGGTATAAACAGTCATCTATGCCTCATCTTGCTGCATTACATAACTCCAATCTGTAATGTTACGTGAATTTGAATGAGTCTCATACGGTTGGATATCAATATAATTCCATATCTCATACTTCTGGCAATTACAACAGAAGCTAATGATGTCCTATTCTGATTTGCAATATTACGTGATCACTGTCTGCTCGGTTTTGTTGTTTATACTTGATTACTGATAACTGGATATTCACGATACCCCAAGCAATGTGTACAAAGAGTGTACTGAGTATGTTGATAATGAAGTGCTAATTATAAGCAATACACGAGGCGTGCAATTCTTCAGGTATACTGTGCTACAATTTTTAATTCACCGTGCTGTTGCTTACTGGTGTTAGTACTCTCTTGGCCCTCATTCGTTTTTGATATGGAATGACCGAGATGCCCTTTTTCTTTGGGTTTTTTTTTTTTCTTAATAGAATGACCGAGATGTTTTTTTCCCTCCCCCTGTTTCAGTACACGTATAATGGTTTTAGATGAAACTGGGCTTTTTGGCTGTAATAATTTTGCTGCTGGACAGTGTGAAGTAGTTTTGTTTGTGAATGACTCGTTGTTGTTGTTTTTTTTTTTCATTGCTTTTTTTTTACCAAAAAACAAACAAAAATAAAACAACGGTATTAGATCATATATATAATGAAATGAAGAAATGATTTAAAATATTTTTGTAATGTATTAATTTGAATTGTTATGGGAGTTTCACCTGTGGAGTTTGTCAGATATCATGGCTCTAATGCATTGTGTGTGTGTGTGTGTGTGTGTGTGTGTGTGTGTGTGTGTGTAATTTGTAATGAATAGCGCCCCCATAGAGAAAGTCCGAGGAAAAAATCATCTGGAGTTTGAGTTGTTTTATCTGATATGTATAGTAAATTATAACAGTGATATGTGAAATACATATATAATATGAAATCGCAGAGGGAAATTATGATTTTAATGTATTTGATATGCATTTTTCGTGTGTTGGGGTTGATGGCGCCGTCTGTGGATGACCTTGAGAAAGTTAAAGTGTAGAGTTATTCAGATTTTGAGTTGTTTTATGTATAATTTAAAGAGATGGTTGCATAAATAACAATGTTTAAATAGTGAGGTTTTGAAGGACTGAAATAGTTGGATGTAAAGTCAACGTTGTCAAGGGAAGACATTTGTATGTGTGATATGATATAATATGAAGTATTTGTTGGTTTTAATATTTACTTTTTTGTTGTTTTATGGTATGTTTCTGTATGCGTTTGTGATGTCATCTGTCATATTTTATGCCACCTCAATCGGTTATTTTCCCCTTTCATTAACCATGGGAAACACATTCTCACGTTTTGAATGGTATTGAAATTTTGATGTGTCAACCGGCAATAAGTTTTAGGTTTTCCTTTTTAATTCTATATCAAAATTACGTCTCCTTTTTCCACTATCTAAATATAATTATTTCCCTTTTCTATCCTTTCTTTTTAAATAATCTACGGATTTTGTATGATAACTAATATATTTTCGTTTGATGTTGTGTCGATATCACAATCTTAATTTGTAGTTCTCATGCTTCGGTGCATTTAAATTTTTCACCCACTTTTACATTTTACTTCCTTGCCTGCTCGTCTCCATCTTGCCATATTTGTTATTCTGTATACAAGTACATATTGTATCTCTTTACCTGTTGTGCAATACTCTCACCTATCCCATTTTCTGATGCCCCGGTCTGATGTGTATTGTGTGTATCTTTTTTTATACATATTTCAAGCATGCTTATCCAATCAATGTCATTTCATTTTTTTTAATGATTCTAATGTAAAGCAACCGTATCAGCCTTCGAGCTGCTGGATTGTTATTGTATTTTTTTTTTTGATACTTGCACAATAAACCATATTGAATCAAATTGAATTGAATTTGGGGTGGATATCACATTTAATAAGAAAGAAATGTATATACACAAATCACAAACCAATAATATCAATTCATCGAATTGTCATTATTGGAACACTTCTACCATTGCAAACATTGCAAACAATCAGACAATTGCATTATTATAATTAAAAACACAAAAATGTCAATACCTGTGTATAGAAGTATTAGAATATAAAGATGCGATTGAGATACCGTGGGGCAAATACCCCTGGGAAATATTGAGGACTGTCTGTTATATTTAGGCGGAGGAAAATTACGTGATTATCATTCCACGAAAACAAGGTGCAGACAAAAATTTTTCATGAAAATGATCAATTTTGGCATGAAATGAAATCATATCAACTGTTTCATGTGCTGTGTATTACGATGAAATTTCTCATTTTTTACATATTCATTTGAATATAATGTAAGGAATTTGTGTTTGTAGTGTCTGTGTCTGTATACATTATTTTGTTTTGATCATCATAATCCAGGAACTTGATATAAAATTGGTTTCAGTTATGAATTCGGCCTTGCCTAAGGAAGAGGGGCATTCAGATACAATTTATGAATTGAGTTTGAAGTGAAGGACAATAGTCTGGAAAGGAAAGTAAACACATTTTTTTTTTTTTGTTAAATAAAATCATGGGCGTTCCAAACAGACATTGATAAACCAAGTAAATGAGAATTTCAAACGATATAATCATAAAATGCAGGTAAATTTGTATGGACTGACAAGGTTTGAATGGTTGAAGATATTTTTTCGCGCACATTTGAATGTTAATGCGTCTATCTCTTTAAAAAGCAAGGTGCATTTCAAGAGGGAGACACCATAGTCATAAAAGGGACAACATCTGCATTATAATTCATTAATTCACTAAAACCCCCTTGGTAGCGGTTTAGTACTATCGATAGTAAGATCTATAAATTCAGCTGATATAGTTATGAATTATTTCTAATCCAAGAAGTCTAATATTCATCCAACTAGAATGAATAGTTTGATTTTTAAAGCACAAGAGGAATCATTTTCAATACCGATAGTACCAAGAAGTATTTAACTGGAGGTTTTGTATGAATTCAAAACTAAAACTGTAATTCTGGACAGGAAAAAAGAATTAGCAAATTAAAACACTTATGATTCCTCAAGGGTGTTAGTTCTTTTAATACCGATCTCGTCCTAGAAAGTCCGTACAGATTTTTTCTCTGAATCTACTAATCTATTAATGATGGAAGTATACTCAACGAAAACAAATTCGATTCAATTCAATTCAATTTATTTCACATCTTTCCAAAAAACCCACAAAAATAGACATATGTATATAATTATAAATGTACAGAACAGAACACGGAAATATACACAAAACAAAGCATAAGCAGTACAAGGATAGTTACAGTGAAGTATAAACACAATAAAAACAGTAAGAACTGCATCAGATGTGTGGGAATGACAAAATGCCATTGGCCTGTCAAAGGTCAAACCCTTGATGGACTGCATCTTACAAATTTGCATTTTAAAAATTGAGTTTAGATTACAGAACATAAACGGAGACAAAAAGAAAGACAGTAAAGAACATCAACCAAATTTAGCCAGAATAAACTATTCCCTTTCTTTTTTTTTAATATCAAATCTTAAAAGAGGCTATTTTGACCAGTGTTATTAGAAGTGCGTCCATGTGAATGATAGTACACCAAGCATTTAGATTAAAAAAGAAAAGAAAAGGGGTGGACTTTGTAGTCAAGATTTCATCCTACTGCTTCTGACTTCCTCTCTTTGTTTTTACATTTTGCTGTTGCATTTTGTTTTATGTGCGACAAGGAGGGGCTCGATATACAGCCAGGAAGGTCTTTTCCCACCTCCCTGCATGATACTATGCGGCCAATAACTGACCACAATACAATTCCCGGATTTGTCCAAGTTTATACGTGTCGTGGATATACATGTAATATGAGTGTGATGCAATAACCTGATAACAATTCACCTATTATAAATCGGAGTACTGGTAGACCCCCTCCCCCACACGTTATTTTGACTTACCACCATGTAAACATGTACATACAAAACATATCAAAATGATATGATGTCAAAGTCCGTAGATGGACCACCTTACTATCTACATTCTATAAAGCCCCCCCCCCACACACACACACACCTCCGATAAGGTACTTTATAATGAAAATTGTATGGTCAGCGTGTTCCTTTAAGTCATGCTCGGAGACCGTTTTGAGATGGACAACCTCGTACAACCCCTTTGATTGTCAGGACAAGTCTTGTCACAACTTAAGCATGCGCAGAAATAGTGTTAATCCGCGTCTTCATTACCGGTGTGAAATCGACTCAGGGCACGTTAAGACTGATTGTATCTTAGGCGGAGTGATATTTCTGTCCG
Source organism: Diadema setosum (assembly GCF_964275005.1). Taxonomy (NCBI): domain Eukaryota; kingdom Metazoa; phylum Echinodermata; class Echinoidea; order Diadematoida; family Diadematidae; genus Diadema; species Diadema setosum. The sequence continues at coordinate 14,820,800 of NC_092696.1, read as the reverse complement.
AAAAGGAGCACTACCTTGTGCTTCCGCACGATCACACTCTCGACGTGAATCATATCACGATATAAATGACGCTCAAATTTACGGCCTCCATAAGGAGTCATCGCCGGCGTAACGTGTTCTGGCTCTACTTGTGATAATGGTAGTAACACTTTAATGCTATTATATGAATGTCGCTACATGTACTTTGCCTCGCGTAGTAGAGAGGTGGTTTTGCAATAATAGCAATGGAGACTTGATATTGTAGACTGTAAGATATTGACATAAGAGCAATAAATCATTTTCTCCATAAGGGTTTGTATTCCCACACAGTTAAGTGGTGTAATAGATATATCTAAATATTCACATCGTATCATATCGATGCCTACAATGTATTCACTTCTAAAAATGAAGCTTTGTTTAATTGTTCTTGCAGATGGTAAACTTGGACTCTTGGAGGACCACCATGGCACAAGTTAGAGTCACAGGTGGAATCCTAATCTTCTTGGTGCATTCTTGTGGTAAGAAACCCTTCCTCATAATATTATTTCTTGTGTCCTCGTTTAAGGATCATCTCTATTGCAAACACTCCAAACAGTTTTCGTAATGAGACTACAATATATAAATATTAAAGTTGCTTTTCCATTTTGCAGCATTTTCTCTGCCCACATTTTCTCTGCCCAAATGGCTTAGATAGATATTTCAGGGATACTTTCACAATAAGGGAAGAATAATTACATACATAATACTGTACATTTTGTACACGAACAATGGAGAAGCAATTGTCTGCGTGAAAATTCTGTCCATCTTGAATCTAAGAACGGGTAAGAATAAACCGATTAATATCTTTCAAGTCGTTGCATTTGGGTAATTTTTGGGCTCTTCACCGCAAAGAATTCTTGCTAAATAAAGTAACTTTGAGGGCAACAGATTTTGACAGATTAACGATATTACACCTCTGCAAAGAAGCTCTCCTTGAGCACTGCTGAGGTTAATCAATAGTCGTGGCAAAATAGGAAATTATCTTTCCCCAAATGAAAAGCTTTTTTTTTTAAATTACATTCCACAGTTGCCGTGACTTTCACAGTACCGAGTACCCTGACGGCAAACCGCCAATTCACTGCGCGGTGTACGGAGAGTGGAGTGCTCGAATCACAGACAGCGACCTGGTTCTTGGACGGCGTCCAGATCACTAGGGGCGTGGTCACAAATAGCAATCAGGCTAGACGAGACAAAGGATGGGCATACCAAGGAAGCAAACGATCTAGTCAGCCCCGACAAAGGCATAGATACTGGCCTCATGGGTGTTGGGGAGATATAGAGTAACCGTCAAAAGTCCTCAATAACACCCGTTTACCTGTAAATATATGCATTGCAAAGAGGACATAACTGAAATATATTCCAAAATCATTGAGTATCATTCAAGAGGTACATCTGTATAAGAAAATGCAACATTTTCTTCACGAAAACGCGACATCTTTCTGCCCTTTAGCTTGTACACAAGGAATCATGTTTAATGTCTCACCATGGTACGTACACAAGGGTTGACGAAAACTCTCCTTTATTGCGGATTTGTCTTGTAGCCGAAACAGACATCATCAATTGCTGTCAGAGGAGAGTTAAACGAAATATTGCCCCTAATCGTTGACAAAGTGATGAAAGTAACTGACAGTTGAACATTGAAAAAAAAAAAGGATCAAATACAAGCACCATAAAAAAACAACTCAAGAATTGACAGGAAATACACTGTGGTATTAAATGCAATATTCCACCTATTGCTTCGAAGTACCAATATGTTTCTGTCTAGAAATCATCCTCCAAAAGTGATGTACCATAGCCACGTAACAATATGTACAAATATGTCACATATTCTTCTCAGGCCAGATGACCAGGGAAGTAGAAATATAAATCTTTCACGACGATCCTGATCAATGTTAAATGATATGGAGAGCAAGGAAGAAGGAGATAGTGTGCACGCGGACTGCGTAATGTAATTGTAACCCCTATTACTGCGAGGATCGCTGCTATTACTACAAGAGTTATTACGACATCGAAAGTGAGTTGACCTTCACTCCTTCCGCTGATCATCATGGGAAGACGCTGCAGTGCATCATTTCCGGTTCTCAACGATCGACCACGCTCAACGTTAGACGTATGTATTCAACACCAATGTGCCATTGCATATGTCAGATGTGTGTATGTGCGTGCATGTTTTTGTGATATACAGTGTTACAATATTTGTGATCAGGTGAAAGTCGCCCATTGCAGTTGTCCGTGATGTAATAATGCTCATTATGCTTACGAGCAGTGCAAGGGAGTACAAGTGAATTAAACCGCGGTATGATAATGTATATTTATGCGGTATAGTAGCCACTTTGATGGAAATACCCTGTTTTGTTTTTTTTTTGTTACTGCTCATGAAATCCAAAAAAAAAAAGTTTGCATCTTTAAAGGGAACAAAATGACGACAATGAATGATACAGAGAAGGCCAAATTACTGTAATAAAGGACATTACGTAGTGTATACACGGCCCATGCCCAGGAATAAGCTCTCTTCGAATAACAAGTTGTTGGTCTTAATTCCTTTAAACGTAAATCAAAAAGTTGTTATTAAATGGATATCAGCTCTGTAGACATTGATTACGTTTGCCGAATCTTTTGTAATATATTGCCGTTACACCATTTTCCTATACGATGCGATGCGATGAATGAGTGACCGTGAGTGAACGTGTGTGCCTCGGTGCTCCGCCAACCGTGTACTTCTTAATAGGAAAAGCGGCCTAGAACTGAAATGTCGGTGGCGAGTAGACGACAGCAGCGCAATGAAAAGCCCGAGCCCTACGGACCCCCGGGAGCAAATCGTTACATGGACCCTGAAAATTCTGAAAGACGAACACTGACGAATGTGACTTGAGAGATTCAGATCTAACGTCCGCCATTCAATCGGTCATTGAAAACCTCCTGAGTCACGGACTCGCGGTTTCGTCCAAAAGCCTGTGAACTCCATTAAATCGAAGCTGCTCCATGACGTAGGCCTACATGGATCACTGTGTGACGAGGTGAAGCGGTCGCTGAACTTCGAAATTGAGACTCCATTGAGACTCCATGATCGCGGCGCTTGAGAAAGACGTCAAAAGTCTGAAATCAGCCATAGACGACTCGGAGCAATACTCCAGGCGGAAATGTTTGATATTCGCTGGGGTGGAGGAGAAAGATGTCGAAAGTATAGACATCATCATCAAGGACATATGATGCAGGCCCGTAGCCAGGATTTTTCAAGGGGGGGGGGGGTGCGGTCACTAAAAAAACGGACCTTCGGTACCAATACCAATGATGACACACACGCACGCACAAATACACACAATTATATATATATATATATATATATATATATATTCTTTGGACGACCGAACTACAAAAGTTGTATAAGAATTTGCGCGCGAAGCGCACCGTAAATTGTGAATTTTGACTGTTTTAATGACGTTTTAAAGTCTCGAGGAAATTTGTATTTTTGTCTGTTGCATGCAATCGCGTTACGGTATTTCATCTAGGAAATAGTAAAAACTCATTTTGCCAGGAAGTTGCAAAGTTTAATTGTGTTCGAGACTCTGCGCGCGTAGCGCGCCGCAAAATTGAGAATAGTGATTTTCCTGGTGTTGTTTTAACTTTTATTTTTTCTATTGTATACCCGCGTTAGCAGGCCTGAAGCCAGGATTTTTAAAGGAAGGGGGGATTGCGTTAATTAACAAAACGGTCCTTTGATACTGTCCCGGGAGGGGTAGCGACAATTAAAAGGTGGACACCATGCTCATACATGGACTTTCAAAATATGATTTTTTCGGGCCTTAAAAACAAGTATTCCTTAAACGTTTCCTGCACCCTAAAGAAGTACTTCATCATGATTGAACAATATACCATTTTCCCAAATTTCGGCCTTTTTGATACCCTTTGATTATATACGCTCGTACATCACACTTTCCATCTAATCCGTGAGAAAAAACGACCCCTATTACGCGTTTTCTTTAGCGACATGGTCACGGTGTCCACCTTTCAGTTGGAGTTTTCCATCCTATTGGATGCTGTTTGGAAGATGAAACATTCACTTTACTATACAGTATATCAGCCGTTGATATGCGAGTTTGTCAAAAACGAAAATAAATAAGAGCATTTTTAAAACAAAATGAATTGTAAATGTGAACCATTTATATTTTGCCTCCTTGTGGTAGGATATTTCCAGCATTTCCGAACTTTCAAATAATCATTTTAGATTTAATAATATTAAAGGTAGTAGATCCGATTCGCAAACATCTCCAATATCAGTCAAATGTCATATTAACCATCATGCTAAGAAGGTTTTCTTTGTGAAATTTGGAGGTCAGTGAAATTCAAAAATTAAACATCCGGTATAGCCATTGGAAGAAGTTGAGTGCAAATTCAGACCTCAGGCTTAGTGCTCAGATGTTTTCCTATACATGTATTTTGATTTGATCTGTCTTACTGTGCACACTAAGATACATACTGGAATGGTTATTTCTTATTTATTAAATTATAGTAGCATATCATTCCTTTACAACATTATTTCAGTTGATTACCTGTGTACAACACGTGTATATCAGCGCCCGATTGCAGACAGCAGGTGGCAAGGTGACCGTTGCAACTACTTACATTATTACCACCTCCGAAGGAAATGCACCAGTCCGACTACAGCCATCATCGAAAAATGAGATGGAATGTGGAATGTATTTGGTCGTTTTTGCTCCCAAACTTAACAGTTATGTTGTCAATAAGGCTGCTACGTATCTAGATAATGTCTCACATACAACTGTATCTGGATATTGCGTTGAAAATGATATTTGGCGAGAAACAAAAGCTTGAAATCACAGGAATTCACACTGCTGACAACGGCAGACAGTGAAGGTCAACGGCTCAAATTTTCGGTGGTAGTCTCGTCACGTAATAGTTCTGTATGGATTGTACACGTTCCCTATGACAGCAATTGTGAATGGGTAGTCTAGCTTTACTGTAAATTTGCGTCAGGACTGCTCAACCAATGGACAAGATTCTTATGTCACAAAAATGGGCAGAACCTTTACTTTCTGAAACCGTGCGCCCCAAGTATGTGCGATCTTCCGTTCTCGAGATATCCCGTCTGGAAGAATTGCAAGACGGCAAAATACAATGTATGCTCAAATTCGTCAAATTTGGACTGTTCGCCATAGACAATTCTACTCATAAGGTACTTTTCTGATCTAATTTGCGTCACTGCTACAAATGTTACAATAAAGATATATACACATAAATAATCCCTAAAGTGTCCACTTTCAGAATCCGGGCGCCCCAAGTTTGCTTCTTAAACAATTTAAAAGTTATGGCAGATTTTGTGGAAAAATGCGTCGATTTTTGACCCGTTTTACGTGCTGTTATAGCGTTCGCGCGGAAGCGCGGCTTCGCAGATGACCGAAAGTTTTCAATATGTAATAGCTCGCACAAATTGATACATAACATTTGTGTTTGTGTGCATGGGGACGATCCGATGGTTCATACAACAAAAGGGTTTCGTACAATTATTTTTAACATTGTTAAACGTACTCTTCCACATTTACGTAGCATATAATGTGTCTTTATATTTATTTGGATTGTTATCTTGAGAATTGCTAAAAACCGTTATTATGAAAAAGTGGACCTTTCAGAATTTGGGGGGGGGGGTGCGTACGCACCCGACGAACCCCCCCCCCCCCCCCTTGGCTACGGGCCTGTAATGAAACGAGCTCGAAGTCGAACTGGACGATGGAGACATCGATCGGAGTCATCGCCTGGGATCTCCTCTGCCTGACGGTGGTCCAGACAACCGGCAGCCCAGCATACCTTCACGAAAGAAACGATATCAGAACATCATCGTGAAATTCACAAACTACAGGATCCGTGAAAAGGTCTTCGGCGCCAGGAGAAAACTTCGCGAATCTCCGTCAGCCATACCCGTTTTCATCAATGAAAACTTATCGAAAGCGCGGTCGAATCTCTTTTGGAGGATTTAGAAGGCCATCAGGAATAGAAGCCACCAAATATGGACACAAGACGGTGTGATCATCGTCAAAGACTTCAACGGCGGACTCACCAAGGTAACTCGAGAGAGCGATCTTGCCAAACTATCCGACTTGAATGTCAGTTAAACTTTGCCCGAACACGTGTACAAATATTTTGTAGTATATGACAATTTTTCATTCAACTTTGTAATATCTTTTGTATTGTGTCCTCACGTGTATGGTCATCTTATATCCTTGCGTTCTCTGTAAGCGATCAGTTAAAAGTAATCAAAAGGATTTGTTATCATGCTTACCGTATGTGTACTGAGTAATGAATGGGTACATACAAAATGCGCTGGTATATCAAAGCAAGTATATGACGACTCAACACAAAATATTGTGAACTGACAATGCTCTAAAAAATGTTTATTTTCTCATTTACCGTTATGCTGTGATAATTTCCCGGAAAAACACATGAGAGTGCAACTGCACGCAACACTGGGAAGGAAAATGAACGCAAACTTAATTCTGAACAAATTTTTGATCATACATTTCCCGGAGGGAAAAGAATGAAGGTTGCACATTTGAACATACGAAGTTTGCGAAATAAGAAGGATGAGTTAGGACATTTTAGAAACACTCTTCCTATGTTCTAATGTCGCTCTCAGAAAGGTGTGTAGAAAAAATATGTATGTTGTAGCACGGTATTGATTGATGTTTATACATTTGAAGCAAAAATCAGAGAGCGATACGGAGGGGGAGTTGGATGTTATATTCGTGAAGACAAACCATATGTGACCGTGCATCACAAAACGAACAAAAAGTCTCACACATTGATTTTGTGTGAGGACTGAAAATAGGTGAAATGGGTCCACCCAGCCAATATTGAGATTTTTATATTTTCTGAAAGAGTAAGTCCGTTTCTTGTACATCATACTTGAGTTTTGGATCATAATATGACAGGACAATGTGTTTTTAGTAGTTTTTTCTTGAACACTTTTTGGTAGAATAGTGTGATGAGTTGTGTCTTTACATCGAATCCCCTTTTTATTTCCTACAAACCCTGCCAATACTCTTCACTTTCAATCCTACTAACTTTGGAAAGGATGATGCTTCTGCTTTGAAAGTTGGCATTTGTCACCTACAGAATGTGTTAATAAAGCATCTTCAATTTCAGCTTAATCTGATAACCCCTCCACTGTTGTTGCTACAGTGGTTTGCATCGTGTTTTCTGTTCCATTCACTGCACAGCTACCACAGCATGGTGAAGATTAAACGCTTGAATAGACTCTGTACTTCCAAGCCTCTTTGCTCAGTTCACACTTTCTGGCATGTGTGCTTTCTTTCCAACATTAGGATATGTTTGGAGAGTCCATTTGAATTGAGTTATAAATCATTTTGAAACTTAAAGTCTGTTCTTTCAGAATCTACTTTTCTGTAAATCCATATTTGGGCGACTTTTTTGTCGGTTTTGTGGTGCAGCGTCACATATACAAGAAGATCCGATTTTAGAACAAGATGACTTGGAAATAATTTTCTGGATTGAACTGAAGCCTATAAATGAGACTAGCCTCTTCGTAGGTGTAATATACAGACTACCTAACAGCTCTGTGTCCTTTTTTGATGTATTTGAAAACCATCTTGATAATGTCATCTCTGTTTCTGATAGAATTGTATTACACGGGGACTTAATTGTAGCATGTTAACAGTCAATCCCCTGTCAACAAAACTGAATAACTTGTGCAGATTAATGGGATTGCAACAGCTAGTTCAATTCAATTCAACTCATTTCAATTTTATTCAAAAACCAAACATAAATAACAAGATAACACAAATCGCTGATACAAAAATTCACATGGTTTTTAGGACTCCGAAAGAAGCAAGGCTTGTGAGTGGGGTCTTATGTAAGGTACAAATAAGTGGGACTCAGCAGCACAAAGGCCAACCGCCAATGATGTAAAGTGACATTCCCCATCATAATAATCAGTTGAGTGAACATTCAGATCAGTCACTGAAACCACCGACAACAGACCAAGGTACCACGTAAGTTCACACACAAACACCACGACATGGCAAGTATATATCAAAACAATCATAATGTATACAACGGCAACAGATAAATCTACATAAAAAGGAGACCATAAACACACTAATATACACACACATACACCCACACCCTCACACCCCCATACACAATCACGCCACACAGAGCACTCAAAACTAAAGTAGGCTGGCCAATCTACATAACATGAAATAAAAGTTTAACATGTACAATGTAGTTTAACAAATTCATTTCAAATTGTCTAATAGATATTTTTACACTGAACTTTGAACCTAGAAAATGTTGTACATGTACTGTTCATAATGTTAACATGTAGTTGGTTCCACTGTTCAATACAAGTGGTTCGGAAAGAATTCAAGGAAACAGTAGTCCTTACATGAGGACAATGGAAGAGGCTTCTTTGACGTGTGTTGTAATCATGAATCCGTGAGTTCAGGACAAATAACTCTTTTAACTGGCAGAATTGTTGACAAGACTGAAGTTTATACACAAAAACCAAACAATGAATTGATACTAATTTATCAATTGGTAGCAACTCTGAAGGAATAATGGCTTACTCGGCTGTCGGAAGTTGGAATTGGTGACAAGCCTTATTACTTTTTTTTGTAATACTTTCAGTTTATCAATGTGGGTCTTAAACGTATTGCCCCATGCAACATTGCGATAAGGTAAGGAAGAACAATGCTATTGTATAAAGTTCTTAAAATCCTCTCTGGCAATAATATATCTTAATCTACATATAACACCAACACTTTGAGAAACCTTGGTGCAAACAGATTCTAGATGGGGTTTCCGAGTCAGATGCTCATCGACAATAACTCCAAGGAATTGAACATGTTCGCCAAGGACAACATTGTGTCCCCCGATGTTTAAAGTATCAATATCATTCGGAATAATTTTACCTCTAAAACCGAAATACAATGCATTTTGTCTTTTGAACATTTAGCAATAGCTATTACAACAAAAGCAAGCAAATGATTTTTTGGTTTCAGCATTTGCAACTGTCATCAGATTAACAATATTTTTTTGTAACAGAGAGTAGTATAAACTAGTGTCGTCAGGAAACAGTGAATATGCGAATATTTTTGATCAGTTAATGATATCATTGATATATATATATATATATATATATATATATATATATATATATATATATATATATATCAAAAATAACAAAGGACCAATAGCGAAACTATATACCGAATGAGTGAAACTATACACCAAACGAGTAACAGCAAAGAAGAAAATGATAATTAGACATAACCAGATTGCGATTTGACACCATCAATCACTACATGTTGTGAGCGGTTAAGCAAGTAATTTTTAAACCATAATAATTCTGTTCCTCGTACTCCGTAGTGTTCAAGTTTACTCAAAAGGATATCGTGGTCTATGGTGTCAGATGCCTTTGACCAGTCTAGAAAAATTCCAAGGCAATAATGTCCATCATCAAATGATTTTATGATAGTATCCAACAAGTTGAAAACGCCTATGCTGGTAGAAAAAAGAATGTTTACGAAAACCAGATTGTTGTGAAATCACAACATCTCTTTTCAATAGAAAATCTTTTAAACGCTTGTAGACCTTTTTCTCTAAAATCTTAGGAAAACATTGGTAAAAGCGCTATAGGTCTGTAATTAATCAGATTCTTATTATCATCTTTTTTTTATACTCAGGAACTGTTTTAGCTACCTTACCTTGTCAGGCACAATTCCTTGCGATAATGATTTGTTGAAAATATCACATAATGGCTCAGCAAAAAAAAAAAAAAAAAAAAAAAAAAAAAAAATGAATGCATTCCTTGACAACCCGAGGGGCAATATCATCCAACCCACTTGACTTCGATGACTTAAGCGAGGATACAAATTTGGTGATTTCAAATACAGAAGTTTGACTAAAAATAAGGATTAATTATCAGTACTTGGCGTTAAGTATTCAAAGAAAGACTGTGGGACTTATTTCAGCGGGTAATCCTATCAAATACCTGTTAAAAGCTTCTGCCTTCTGTTTACTCGACACCAGAGATGATCCTTCATGAAACATCTCAGAAGGAATTGAGCACTTCTTACCTCGTTCCAACAGTCCATTAATGTGTGACCACGTTTTTTTAATATCACCTTTTACGCTTTGAAATAAATCGTTATAAAAATTCTTCTTTGCTAGACGAAGAGTTTTAACCAAAATGTTTTTGAACTCTACATATTTATTTTTATTCACATTAGTTGGTTTTTTGACGTAACTGCTACAAAGCAACCAACTCGAGTAACCCCGAATAGCACCAACTTGATCTAATTTATGTTTCAAATTCCTTTGGGGAATTACAATGTGGTGTTCAGTCACTGGGCATAAATGACCATTCGTTGGTATATGTGTTCTTAAAGGCTGTGTCTCCAAGATTATCTCCTAAAACGAGTTTTTTTTTTTTCGATCATTTAAAACTTTTGATGAAAACGCTTTTCTGTGTGATTTAGTAACTATAAATTGGAATGATGCTGTATCTGTAACAAGATGATGTAGACTCAAAACTGACAAATATATATATATATATTTGTTCTCAAAGCTGTGTGATAAACATATGTGACCGTGCACCTCAAAACGAACATAAAGTCGCACGCACTGATTTTGCGTGAGGACTGAAAATAAGTGAAATGGGTCAATGTAGCCGAACTTGACTTTTTCATATTTTCTGAAAGAGCGGGTCTTCTTTTGCATTATGCTAAACTTTGGTATCTTAAAACGGGCAGGAAAGTGTGTTTTTTTAGCATTTTATCTCGAACATTTTTGGTAGAATAGTGTGATTAGGTTTGTCTTTAGAATCCCTTTTTCATTTCTGAAAAACCTTGTCCACACTCTTCACTTTCAACTCTAATAACTTTTGAAAGAATAGTGCTACTGCTTTGAAAGTTGGTATTAATTATGGACAGAATGTGTTAATGAGGCATGCCATTATTCCTTTTATCCGTGGTTTCGAAAGTGTTCAAAAAGGCGATTCATTCACAAACACTTACATGTAGCTATACTTGGACAAAGAAAAGCTGCTGTTTGTTCGTCAGTCGGGCTTTAGACCAATTGTACGTGCTTAACCGAGTTCTGCGACCTTATTTACGACAACCTCGATAAAGGGCGATTGACAGGTGCAGTCTTTTTAGATTTGAAAAAGGCTTTCGACACTATATCCTACACGATCTTCTATTAACGAAGCTGTTTTGTTTTGGCATTACAGAGGTGGAGCTGGCATGAGACGGGTAGACAAATATGTGACCCTGCATCACAGAACGCGCAGAAAGTCGCCTGACATGACATTTTAGTTAAGAGCATATTCTAAAAGAGCAGACTATAAGCTTTAAAATGATATATAACTCAAATCAAATGGACTCTCCTAACCTATCTAAATATCGGAAAGAAAACACACAATTAGAAAAAGTGTGAATTGAGAAAAGAGGCTCTGAAGTGCAATGTTTATTCAAGCGAAAAATCTTTACAAATACCGAGCCGTGCTGGCTGTTCAATGAATGGGACAAAAAACAGTATGTAAATCACCAGAGTAACAACAATAAAGGCATTATCAGATTAAAGTGAAATTGAGCGTGCCTTATCAACTGATTATGTTCATAATTGGTGCCATCTTTCAAAGCAGTAGCGTCATCCTTTCAACAGTTATGAGAGTTGGAAGTGAAGAGTGCGTAAAAGGTTTTTAAGAAATGGATAAGGGAGTCTAAAAACACACCTGATCAAGCCATTCTACCAAAAAAATGTTCAAGATAAACTGCGAAAAAACACACTTTCCTGCCTGTTTTATGATCCCAAATTTTAGCATAATGTAGAAGAAGCTCTTTCAGAAAAGATGAAAAAGTCAAGATCGGTTAGGTTGATCCATTTCACCTATTTTCAGTCCTCACACAAAATCAGTGTGTGCGACTTTTTGTTCGTTTTGTGGTGCACGGTCACATATTGTATGTGTGACATTTAGGGGAGTGACTAGTGATTTTCTTCCAGTCTGTGCGGGGGTTCCACAGGGATCCATTTTAGGTTCCTTACTATGTTGTATGTACATCAATGATATAGCTTACCTTCCTCTTCACCAAAAACCAATATATCCCTTTTCCTCAGGGTTTGGCGTGATGTCATTGCAAAGACAGCTTCAAACAGATATACATGTTTTAAATCAACAAGATCAATGGTTTATGGAAAAGAGAATGATTGGGTATAAATACAGATAAAACAAAATTAATGTTATTGAAATCCCGTCAGAAAGAGAGTCTCTCTGAGTTAGAAATTACCATGAACGAGAGAAGACTTGAGAATGTTGCAAAGTTTAAATACCTCGATGTGACAGTTACCCTAGTCTAGCTTCTGGACTCTTTTTACTCGTAGGGGTGATTCAGTGTACGCGACAAGCCGTATGAGGGCGTGACAACCGAGGATTGCGATACGCCGAGAACTGCGATACCCGAGTTCGTTGGGCGCGCAGTCTTTCGATTATCGCTATCAGAAAATTTGCGCCCTCTCTTGGTGTATCGCACCAAGGAAAAGGGGACGGAGCCCAGACTACAGTTACCCAAAACCTCGACTGGTCTCCTCAGATAAATGAAGTTATAAGAAAAGTACCGTATGTTATTATGTGTATACGTAGAATTAAGCATTGTTTTCAGTTCAGTTCAATCATAGTTTATTTCCAATCAACGAAAATCAAAACGTAATACAAAGTATACATATCGTAATGGTTCGTAAAAGGTTCATGTAATATACGAAATAAATCATATACATCAACGTATGTACAATAATCAGAAGGAACGATGCGTATACATGTATACTTCGCGAGATTTCAGAAAATAACTTCAATAGTGCTTGGAAAATAGCGATCCACTAAAAAGCTCAGCTTGTAGGACGTGGATCGCAATATAATTGATGAGTAAGCAATGTATCATTCAAGTTAGTTTTATTATTTTCTTACAGCATTTGTATTGAATGTAGATTACTTAAGTCATTTGTAAAAATATAGCTATTTTGAGATACGCTGGCTTCGACAATAATAAGAAATAAGAATAGAGTATCAATGCTAATGCCCAGACGGTGCTCATTGAACTGGTGTACCGGGAAAATATGAGAAGGACGACACACTCGTAGTACAGACATTCAGTTACCCACGACGCGAGACAGTACCGAGAAGAGAGAAGACGGTGACAATACAAGTCTACGAGGAACAAAAGACAGGAAGGAAGAGGAAAGAAGAGAAAAGAGAGAAGAGAGGTCTGCATACAAAACTCGCCAAGTGCTGCGACATCAGGACTGGTGAAACCTCAGGCATAAATTAAAACAATTAATTCAGATTATCTAGAATTATAAGTAGATAATAAATGTTTTCTGAATTTGTATTTAAATGTGAGGAATGAGGGTGAATCGTTTAAGCTATTATCTAGATTATTCCAAAGTCTGGGTCCGATATACAGAATTATTACCTATACGAGGTAGTTTTGCGAGGCAATTACAGTTGTTATTTTGCAGGGTCGGGAGTTCAGCGGGCGATATTAGAGCATATTACGAGCATCCGGGGTTTTACACAGTGGGATCCCGTTATAACGAAATCCTCGGGACCGGCAGTTATTCTTTCGTCATATCGGAATTTTGTTATAACCGACCAAATAAACGATAGAAATACATAGAGTGGATGACATTGCAGCCCAAATTTTTACTTCGTTATAACCAGAATTTTGTTATAACTGCGTGTTCGTTATAACGGGAGTGCACTGTAAAACAGGGAGGTGAGAAGAGAGATTCCACTCTTCTCTTCCACTCCTTCTCTTCCCACCTCATGTAAACATTCGACCACGGAAGAGAAAACATTCAAGGACGTCGCTGCGTGTCGATTACACGCACCGCAGAAGAACGCCGATAAATCAACTCATACAAGGTCGACCACTTCCACTAGTTCCAGCAGGACGACGCGTCAAACAGTGACTAACTTGCACAGTGACCATCAGTAACTCTCCAAATTGAAACAGAAGCAAAAATAAAGTGTAAAAGCGTTCAGATGTTTGAAGTTCGCCTGTTACAACTACATATGTATCTTTGAAGTTGGAGTTGAATGATATACATGAACAATTTTTCAATTATTCGACATGTTGGTGATGATCTATCATAGTGTATAGCTGTATTCACATATTTTCTTAATTTACCTAGGGGATAGGTAATAATTATGATATTGACTGGCCTTGAGGGAGATACCAGATGAATATTGCCCGCACTGAAAGAATATTGCCCTCGTCTTCGACTCGGGCAATATTCTCTCAGTTTGGGCAATATTTTCTGGTATCTCCCTCGAGGCCAGTCAATATTATATAAATGTATTTTGGACATGTGCGGTTCTCATTAATGGAAGATGGAATTCGTCGGATCGTCGCGTAGGATAATTATGTACATGACTGTTTCGATGAAAAGAGTCGTGAAATATTTTGGGTAAAAAGTTGCTGTTATAATTAAATATGAACTGACCAAGTTGAAACTCATACAAATCTTTTATTTTTAGTCTTTTATGGTCAAAAAACAAAGGATCTGTATGTTCTCGTGTATTTAGGTTAAAAACAGTTCTGAGGGCTTTCTTTTGCAATAAAAAAGGTTTATCAAGTAATATCTGATATGTATTACCCAAAGCAAGAATCCCGTAGTTTAGATAAGTAGTATCAACCTAGAGTAAAGAGTTAATAATGCATATGAAGGAAGATAATATTTTAATCTGTTCATTACGCCAATGTTTCGTGAAATAATTTTGCATATGCTATCAATATGATTCCTCCATGAAAGCTTGTTATCAACGCAAACAACAAGAAATTTAAAAGTAGAAACTTCTCCAAGGGGAGTAGTATCAAATGATATATTGCCGGGGATGCTATCTAAAGAGTTACTAAAAAGCATAAATTTTGTTTTTTGAACGTTAAGTGACAATTTATTTGCGTATATCCATTGTATGACCTTTTTCAGTTCTTTGTTTACTGTTCTTGCTAAGATATTTGGGTCAGGATGGGAAAAGAAAAGGTTAGAGTCATCCGCGAATAATATGAATGATAGTTTCTCCGAGGATCTATGAAAATCATTGATATAAATAATGAATAACAACGGGCCTAGTAAGCTCCCTTGTGGGACACCGCATGTTATCGTTTTATTTTGAGAGTCAAAGCCGTTGACATGTACAAAATGGGATCTGTTTGATAGGTAACTCGTGAACCACTCCAAGGCCTTTCCACGTATGCCATAATGGGATGATTTGGCGAGAAGTATTCCATGGTTAATCTTGTCAAAGGCCTTGGAGAAGTCCAAGAAGATACCTATCGTGTGTGAAAATGTGTCAAGTGCGTGTGTGACTTTGTCGATGAGGGCGAGTAATGCGTGTGTTGTGCTGTGGTTTTCCCTGAATCCAAATTGAAAATTTGAAAATATGTCGCAGGTTTTAAGAAAACGTACTGTCCGGATGTAAATTATTTTTCAAGAATCTTGGAGACAGAAGATAACAAAGATATAGGTCTATAATAATATTGTTGACATCATCCTTCTCCCCTTTCTTGAAAATAGGAATTACTTTCGCAAATTTTCATGCTATAATGGCACATGGCCAGTTGTAAGCGATGAATTGATAATATGTACTAAGGGATCCACTGTTTGGGGAATTATGTTTTTTTTATCAGGTGGTTATCAATTCCGTCGTGGCCAGGACTTTTTCCTTCTTTCAAATTGGCAACGATCCTTGCTATTTCTTCTTTATATGTAGGGTCAAAAAACATAGTTTTGGAGTTAGGTGTATCTAAAAAATCAGTAAAAGTTTTACTGAAAAGAGGAATATTTTGAGAAAGATTTTGTCCAATTGAAGAGAAGAAGTCATTAAAAATTTGAGTTTTGTTTAACAAAAGATATGTTTATTTAATTATTTTATTCTTGGATTCTCCCTCAAATTGATTATTGTTGCACAGTATGGGGATCCTTAACTAAGAAGAACATCCATAGACTTCAAATATGTCAGAATAAATATTCTCGTTTGGTATTAAATGCAGATTATCGGACATCAAGAGTTAGCTTAATACTAGATACACTTGAAGTGCAATCTATTGAAAAGAGACTAGAATATCAGTATTGTATATTGGCCTAAAAAAATAGTTAATTTACGCAGCCCCATCTTATCTTTGTAGACTACTATCCCGACGTAACGTTATATCCTACCAGACATGTCCTAACAAATCAGTTATATTTACCTAAGCCAAACACAGACAATAAGAAACGTTCCTTCGTATTCTCCGCTTGTAAAATGTTCAATTCATTACCATTTTTCAAGAAACGCCTCCGGCTTCACCAGTCTATCTTTTGTTTTAGTTATCATTGCGTACGATCACGTACCACTTGTATTATGTCGTATTATGCTTCCATATTATGTTTTCGTTGTATTTTCTATTTGTATGTATTATGTTACTCGATATTATTTGTAATCCGTACATGTATTTGATTTTGTAACCTTTGTATTTGATTGCAGGGCTCCCTTGCAAAGCAGGCCATTGCCTTGGGGCTCTGAACGGGACAACCCTCTTTTTAAAGAAAATATGAATAAATAAATAAATAAATATACTATTCATGATTTGCCAAAACTATGCGCGCGTGTACATTGTATGTCCTTATGTGACCCTGCGTCACAAAACCATTACTGTGGTGGTTGGTATCCTGTTTTTTGCCCCATTCATTGTACAGCCGGCACGGCTTGATACAGATTAAGCACTTGAATAGTCACTGCACTTAAGAGCCAACCTTCTCAGGTGCTGTTCGTTATTTCGAAGGTTCGTTATTCCGAAGGTTTGTTGATCCGAAACACGCAAATTCCCTATGCCTAGAAGTTCGTTACTCCGAAAATGAAAAAGGGTTCCTTAATCCGAACATTTGTGGCGTAATTCCGAAGGTTCGTTATTCTGAAGGTTTGTTGATCCGAAAATAAAATAGGGTTCGCTATTCCAAAGGCCCGTTAATCAGAAAATGACCTAGGGTTCGTTATTCCGAAGGTTCGTTAATCCGAAAATGAAATATTATTATTCATGGTTTATTGAAATCGTGACTCGCAGCAATATGGATTGCTGAATTGCTCACAATTGTACATAAAAGACTTGATACATACATATGAATATAACAAACCTGTTTGTACTACAGATATAAACATGAAATTGCAATTCTTTATACATACACGGTAAAATGCATAAAATGTAATTCCGATAATTTGCTACGAGTAAAATGCCTCTTGGTGAATTTCGAACAGTTGCTGAGGTGCCTAAGGGATGTGTCTTTAAACATCACATAATACTAAAGTGTATACGGTTATGTGTGTGTGCATTTAGCGTGTGTGTATTCAGGCGTACAGTGTATTCTATGATTTGTTTCTTCAGTACTGAATTGCTCCCATTTGTACTCGACGAACATGCATGCATAGACCTACATAGAACATAACAAAACCGTCTTTTACTATACAACAAATGCTATCACAAAACAACACAACCTTACATATATAAAACCAAATTGTTTAAAATATATAAAATTCAGATTCTTACCACAAGGAAATAACCTCTTGCTGTATATCAAACATGCGCTTGAGGGGAGTGTCTGTAAACATGTGTGTGTATAATATGTATTAATGCGGGTGTGTGTATAATGTGTATGTGTATAATGTACTCTGTATAATTATGTGTAATGTGCATAAGTGTGTGTGGATTCAAATGTATGATATTACATATTTTGCGGTGATAAAATCGCTGCAACTTTTCTAATTATACATGACGGACATGCAGTCATAAAAACATAACAAAATCGTCCGTTATTCCACCACGAATATGTCACCTGAAAACAGCAACAGTTCATTGCACATATGAAACGAAATTGTCAGAAAATATACAAAATTCAAATCTTACGACGAAAAAGTTACATCTAGGTGTATCACGAGCATTCTGTTACAGTGCTTGTAAAAGCGTAGAATACTGATACACGTATACAATGATCATGTGCTTGTGGGCGTGTGTATGCGTGTGTGTGTATGTGTGTGAGTATGTTTGTGTGTGCGTAAGTTGTGTGTGTGTGTGTTGTGTGTGTTGTGTTCTTATATGAATAAAATTGCTGCTATGAGAGCTGACACAGAAGGTTCAATGACGAGACAAATAATTGACCTCTATAATCATACACCATGAAATTATATCGGTGAAAATGTACGAGTTCCCGGGATAGCAATCGATTCACTAATAATACATAATCACTCGTTGCTTTTAAAAATACATAATGTAAAAAATAAATTAGTAAATTCAACTTTCAATGTATAAGTATTATTGCCACAGCAAATAATCACTGTGAAATATCTTAATATTGCTCCTTACGAATATTCATATAAAAAAAAACCAACAACAACATGATCACTAGATTAAATCACGTGATGTGGGTGTGATTGGAAACTGTAAAATGTTCAACAACAACAACAACAACAACAACAATTCTTTGGAATTATAAAATGAAATTGACAGAAAATTAATTTATTTCTTACCACGAGGAAATTACCTATCGGTGTTGTTACAAACGCTCTGTTGAAGTGCGTGCAAAAGCATGGGATACATTGTACTTGTACACGTATGATTGTGTGTCTGTGTGTGCATTGTGTGTGTGTTTGTGTGTGTGTGTGTGTGTGTGTGTATGTGAGTGCATGCATGCGTTTTGTGTGTATGTGTGTGTGTGTGTTGTGTTTATGTATGATTGAAATTGCTGCCTAAGAGCTGAGACAGTATAGGCTCAATAACGAGACAAACGATTGACATCTGCACCATAAAATTATACCAGTGAAAAGTATACGAGTTCCCCGGGATAACAATCGATTTGCAAATAATCACTTGCTACTATTGAAACTGCCTTGAGTATACTGTATGACAAAAATTTTTGACTTGTATGGAGTGAAAATGAATTCAACTTAACAAAATGTAATTATTATCACACCAATGAATTACTGTGAAATTTCTTAATATTGCACCGTTACAAATATTCATATAAAAAGCAACACCATCAATAAATTATAGATCATATAATTATGGCTACTCTTAGAAACAGTGAAAAACAAAAATGTAAACTAGGAAGGATGTAATGCAACCTGCTGTATCTTGCCTGGTGTATAGCTTCACACACAGTTAGTATTAAGTAGCCTTATGATGTATGGAAGAGCACTTTTCCTGTATCGTTCCGTTTTACAACGGACTTCTGAGTAAGCTTGACCTTTACGTAAAGATCTAGAAGTTATGGCGGCTCTTGTAGGAGGGAGCCAATGGTGGAAGGGTGACTGTGTTTTGGTCAAACCTTTACCCAATTTGAGAGCAAGCTTATCACGTCTGCTATCTAGAGTTGGGAGACACAGAGTGTCCAGAGCATGTCTGTAGTGGCCATGTAGAGCGGCCCAAGCATGAGACGACAAGCCCTTCGTTGGATTCGCTCAATTTGAGCCTTCTGATTTTCGGTTATACTCGAGTGCCAAACTGGTGCACAATACTCTCCTACGGGCCGTATAAACGAGTAATAGACTGTCAACATGTCACGCAGGGGAAGATTGAATCCCTTGAGAATTCGAAGCATGTGCAGCCTCATGCTTGCCCGCTTGACAATATCATTAACATGACAATTCCATTTGAGGTCATCCTGGATCAAAACTCCTAGTAGTTTTATAACTGATACCTCATTTACCTCTTGGTTTCAAATGGTTATTTTTGGCGAAATTATTTCTGTACGTACAAAACTGACATTCATTAAAGCACATTTCTTGGGGTTCAATTTCATATTGTTACTTGCTGAACAAATATCTAGTTCATGTACAGTGTTCTGAAGAGTTGACGTCTCGTTCACTTTCCTGCATTCCAGTAATGACAGATCGTCGACATATTTCCAACTGGGGTGAGCGCTATCACGACACGCGTCGTTGATCATACCGAGACCGGACCAAGCAAAGTCCCTTGAGGCGCGCCCGCGGAAACTTCCAGCCAATCAGAGTACGTGGACATGTATCTAACACACTGCTCGGGGCTGGAGAGGAAGCTACATATCCACGCGACTACTGCGGGCGGGGCATTCATCTCGAGCATCTTGGATATCGCGATGTTGTGGTTAATGCGATCAAACGCTTTGCTAAAATCCACGGCTACCAGTGTTGACACGGTTTTGAGTTTGTCAGCATTGCGAAAGATGGTGTTCAGGATGTCGATGAGATAATGCGTTGTTGCATGACCTTTCCTATTTCCAAACTGAGAAGGGTCAATAGAGGTGCTAATGCTGCTCGTGAGCCAGCGGATTATGAACTTTTCAGCTATTTTTGAGAAGTGGTCCGTTAGCGAGACTGGTCTCAGATCTTCAATGGACGGCTTAGGTTTTTTCGGGATTGGCACAATGATCGCGCGCTTCCATTGTTTGGGCACGGTAGTTTCATTAAAAGATGCATTGATGAGGTGGGTAAGCGGGTTGCTCAGTTCATAAGCGAACTCGGCGATGATTTTGGCAGGAATGCCGTCTGGGCCAGAGGCTTTCCGCGGGTTAATAGAACGAAGCTCCCTGTGTACCTCCCATGGTTGAACGAGTGGGATAGGCTGGGCAGTCGGTAGGAACGAGGGGAGGGAAGTGAGGTCTAGTTTGTCGATGTCCTTGGCGATATTGATGAAAGACTCGTTGATCTGCCCAGCTTTTCCTGCAAAGTCACCCTGACGTAATCCCTCAATCACTGCAGGAGTCTGATTAGTCGTTGTTCCAGTCATAGATTTTATATTTCTATGCCACTGGGAGGGGTTTACCTTCTTCATTTTTTGTACACGTTCCACATATAATGAAGACTTTGCAGAGGCTATACATCTGGTTAACTTGTTTCTTATCTGCTTCCAGCGTACTGTTTTACCAGCGGCAAATGCCCTCTGACGTTGCTTGATTAGAGATTTGATTTTAGGCGTGATCCAAGGTTTGTCATTGTCATGCGTTCTTGTGGTACGTGTGGGGAAGTATGTGTCAATCAGCGGCAGGAGGGTTGAATAGAATGTCTCACATTTAGCGTTAACATCAGTAGCATCATGTGCATGAGACCAGTCACAATCACTCAGCTTCTGACCGAATTCACGCATGGCAATATCCGGCATAGGTCGAGTTGTTCGTATGTGAACTCGATTCGGCTTAGGTGTGAATTCCCGTGGAGACCACATGACCGTGGCATGGTCGCTGGCTCCAAGTGGGGGTAGTATGGATGGTGTCACATAAAATTGGTTTATATTACTCACAATTCTGTCCAGTGTTTGATGACCCCTGGTTGGTTTGTCAACAACTTGAGCAAATCCATTACTGGCAGTCAGTGGAGTGATGTCGAGTTCATTGAAGTCCCCCAAAAGGATAAAGCCAGCATTGGGGTGCTTAGACGAAATGAGGTCCATCGATTCAAGAAGATGATCGATCAGGCTGTCGGCTGTGGGCTCATTGGGTGGGTGATAAATGGCCGCTACAACAATGATGGAAACGGATCTTGGGAGTCGTTCTGGGCAAACTTTCAACCATACGACTTCTAATTCATCAGGAACGATGATGTCCGGGACCGGTTGAGAGTTCAGTGATTGCTTTGCATACAAAGCTACTCCCCCTCCCCGGCGGTGCGATCTCGATTTCACAAACACATCGTAATTCTCCAACGTGATGTAATCGTCGGGTAGATCGGAACGAAACCAGGTTTCGGTGACTGCTGTGACGTCAATATCATAAGTTCTAACATAGGCGGAGAACTCATCAAATTTCTTGTTGAGCGACCGCGAGTTCGCCAAAAGAAATGTAGGAAACTCGGGTAATGTTCTTACCGATTGAGCTGACACAAGCGGGACACATATCAGATTGGTTCTATTTCTTTGTGGCAGTTCGCTTCCTGTTCGCAGGGGTGACGAGTCGGTCGATGTCATCCGATGTCCGATTACCGTTGGTATCTTCCGTCGAAGTCGTCTGCCCCCTCTTTTACCTCTTTGGTTGCGTATTTGCCTCTGAGATTGACGGTCGATTCCAAGTTGTCGAATGGTGTCCAACGTTGAGTGTGATAAAAACACAGGGGCGTGATTACGTAACCTTAACAAAGAGTCCACTGGGTATGACAGGCGGCGTCTCTGATGTGACCTGTGCGCTGGAAGTTCAAGTTTGGCATCCATTTTATCGAGCGGGCTACCTCGCCTGGCGGTATGCACGGTGGGACGCCAGAGTAGGCTGCCAGGACTAGCGGTCTGGCTATCGTTGATGGTCCGTAATAGATATACTGAGACAACAGTGAGAGTCCAGTGAAGAATCAACATGATTGCTCTGTAATTCACAAATGTCCTACCTCACAATACTGCGTCCAGATTGATCTTGGTGGTTCCCTGTAGACACCAGACAGGTTATAAGAGCATTCACTCCAACACAAACATGCAAATTGAAACAAATATTAAGGCAAACGAGGTGTGTAGGCGTCTATGTGATAGCGCCATCACCTAGAAATATGATTCGTTATTCTAAAGGTTCGTTAATCCGAAAATGAAATAAGGCTCACTATTTCGAAGGTTCGTTATTCCGAAGGTTCGCTGATCCGAAAATAAAATAGGGTCCGTTATTCCGAAGGTTCGTCAATCCGAATATACGATAAGGTTCGTTATTCCGAAGGTTCGTTCATCCGAAAATGAAATAGGGTCCGTTTTTCCGAAGGTTCGTTGATCCGAAAATGAAATAGGGTCCGTTATTCCGAAGGTTCGTTAATCCGAAAATGAAATACGGCTCGTTAATCCGAAAATGAAATGAGGTTCGTAATTCCGGAAATGAAATAAACTCACTGTAGTAACAAAATATGTTGTCGTAATCAAAAAAAAAAAAAAAAATGCTTGAATATTACACAATAAAAATTCGATATTGTCTCTGAGAAGGATGATACACGTGTATATCTTCAGGTAAAGCGCGTCGTGTTGCGTAAAGAAGTGGCGTAGATCAAGAATCTTGATTTTAATTCAATCTGTATTTTCCTGAATGATTGGATTTAAAGGTTAGGGGACTGTATGATTTTTCTGTAGCCTATTTCCAGACACCCTCACATTTTTAATGATAATAACAACGATGACGTCATATTGCAAGTTTGAAATTAAGTGTTCTATTATGCCCCACCTTCCTAATACTGTAGTTGGGATCTTAGACATGCAGCGGCTCCGTGTGAATATGATATCACATCGTCAACCTTCATAATGGTTATTTTTTCACCACACGGTATCACACTCATTATGTATGATAACGACCAATATAATCGCCAGCATCTATACGTATATGTGACCCTGCACCAAAGAACAAACAAAAAGTCGCCATACATGGATTTTCAGTTAAGGGCAGATTCTGAAAGAGCAGACTCTAAGCTTTAAAATGATGTATAACTCAATTCAAGTGGACTCCTCTAACCTATCTAAATACTGGAAAGAAATCACACACTGTGGAAAAAAAGAAATCTTTTGATTAAAGAAATTGAAATGCATGCAAACTGACAACTGGTTTTGTTTCGTTTTGTTTGTTTGTTACTTCTAACAATGGGTACCGTAACTTGAATATCCAAACAGTACATCATTATGTGTTTAAACCGGGTTTTCAAAAAAAAAAAAGTTCAGTTTCTTTCCGTCATACGTAATACAATTACTGTCCTGGCAAAGGCTATCATAATGGAGTGTAAAACCCAATTTAGTAAACATTACGAGAGCTAGAAATGACACATAGCATTGGTATACATTTGGTCAGTTACCAAATAACGACACGAATTCCATGTGTTACCATGTCACACAAAAAGTGGAGAAGTGCATTCAACTTCTCATTGAATTCATGAAAAAATAATGTATTACCTAGTGATTGATCGGTAGGACAAGTTCGATTGCAGTCAACTTTTCACAGTGAAGCTTATTAAAAGAGATGTTACATTTGAAATCTGCTTGTTGAGTATATTTGATTGTTTATTTGTTTAAAAGCCTTTGTTTTTAAGTCCACGCATGTGTGATTTTTTTTCCCTGCTTGAGACATTTTAAAGTCGCAGAATATTGTGATTATTTCAAACAATGTAATGTATTATCCTGACAATGATGAAAAAGTGAAGAAGGAGTTGGAGGGGGCAAGTTCATCCTCCGGAGGAGAAAATACCTCTACTTTCATCGTTCATACACATGTACAAATTAAATTACAAATTACGACGGCATTCTATACGTCGCCGATAAAAGTTTGTATGGAATGTATTTATGTGTTCGTATGTGTTTATGTGTCCAAAGAGAGTATGAGTACGATTACTTTTTGTAACCCATAGGGTGTCTTTTTTAGGATTTTTTTTTTTTTTTGTTCTGAAGAAAAACATCGTGTCCAATGGGGATTATTGACGGCCATCTTGGCCGCCGTCTTGGATTTTCAGGGAACATCATCAATTTCCATAAAATTTTAACTACATAGCATACAATTACAAATAAAGCATTTCTTCAGGGTAAATGTGACCTGAGGAATCGACTGAAATGGTTATTCACATGATTAAAGCAAGTTTGAAACAAGAAAAGTCCTAAAATTAAAAAAAAAGTGTCGTTTACACCGAAAAATACCCAAATAGTTTAATTTCTTAATTGCACAACATAGAGGGACAAAAAAAAAATCTTCAGAGTGAATACGGAATGAGTAATCGTTTGAGATAGTTATTTACATGATGAAAGCAAGTTTGATACAAGAAAGGTCCAAAAATGTGTAGAAAAAAAAAATCAGTGTCATTTACTCTGGAAATTGCACAAATAGTCTATATACATCAATGACAATTACATTATTGATAAGAGTGACTAACAAATTTGTCTTCATAGTCTGGTTGGAAATGGGGTGGGGGGGGGGGGGGGCATGCACCCTCCTTTTTTGTAACCTTTAGGATGTGTAGTTAATGATTTTTTTTTTTCCAAGAAAAAATCTTGTCCCGTTGGGGTAATTGGCGGCCATCTTGGATTTGCGAGAAAAATCATTAATTTCTATCACTTTTGAACTTCACAACATACAGGGACAAATAAAACACTTCTCCAATGTCCAAGGTAAACGCGGCATGAGAAATCGATTGAGATGGTTATTTACAGGATTAAGACACGTTTGATACAAGAGAAGTCCAAAAATATGGAACTATTAGTGTCATTTACTGTGGAAATTGCCCAAATAGTCCATACACTTACATGACATGAATTATTACATACCTCATAAGAGAGACTAACCAGTCCGTCTTAATAGACTGGTAGGAATTGGGGGTTCCCTTGCACCCTCCTTCTTTTGTGTAACCCTTAGGGTGTTTAATTAATAATGTATTTTTTCTAAGTAAGAAAATCGTGGATCTTGAATTTGCGGGGGAAATCATCATGTTCTATTGATTTTATACTTTACAACCTACAGAGACAAATAAAGCATTTCTTCAGGATAAATTTGGTATGGGGAATCAATTTAGATGGTTATTTAGATGATTAAAGCAATTTTGATGTGAGAAAAGTCCAAAAATATGAAAAAAAAAAGTTAGTGTCGTTTACACTGTAGAGTAATCAAATAATCCGTCTATATGCATGACAAACTACGTCACAAAAGTGACGTAACACTTTGTCTTTAGATCATAGCTCAAATGTGACCCTGCACATTTTAAATTAAGACCATATTCTGAAAGAGCAGCTTTAAAATGATGTATAACTCAAATCAAATGGACTCTCCTAACCTATCTAAATATTGGAAAGAAAGCACAAACTCAGGAAAAGTGTGAACTGAGAAAAGAGGCTCTGAAGTACAGTGTCTATTCAAGCGCTTAATCTTTACCAAACCGTGCTGGCTGTGCGATGAATGGGACAAAAAACAGGAAGTAAACCACCAGAGTAACAACAATGACGAGATTATCAGATTAAACTGAAATAAAAATGCCTCATTAACACACTCTGTCCGTAATTAATGCCAACTTTCAAAGCAGTAGCACTATCCTTTCAAAAGTTGTTAGAGTTGAAAGTGAAGAGTTTGGACAAGGTTTTTCAGAAATGGAAAAGGGATTCTAAAGACACACCTAATGACACTATTCTACCAAAAATGTTCGAGATAAACTGCTTAAAAAAACACACTTTCCTGCCCGTTTTATGATACCAAATTTTAGCCTAATGTAAAAGAAGACCCGCTCTTTCAGAAAATATGAAAAAGTCAAGTTCGGCTAGGTTGACCCATTTCACTGATTTTCAGTCCTCACGCAAAACCAGTGTGTGCGACTTTATGTTCGTTTTGAGGTGCACGGTCACATATTTAAGCTATGATCAAAAGACAAAGTGGTTAGTTACATTTTGTAACTTAATTGTGTAAATGATTTCCATGAAGTATGGAATTAACGTATATCGAGAAAAGTAACACAATATGACTTCACTTTATCAAAAGTATGCCGAATTGTCATCCTGTGCAATTGTACAAACCCCAGAAGCGGTAAGCGATATGCCAGCTTTTTTGTTCCACACTTGTGTAATTTCCACTTATTATCAAAACGATCATCGTAATCAATGTCCGGGCCTGGCTATACTTTTAAGGCATGTGAATACTTCAATGTCCTCTTGCTCCACAGACCACCCATCATCAAGATGTTTGAGGAAAAAACAAACATTGGCACATTATAAAGTCATCTACTAAGATATCAGCAGTGTTCATTATGATATAATACTGAGCAATTTACTAGATTTCAATGAAATACTGCAGAAATTATGATATCAGACTACTCTCACCTGAATGCTGTGTGGTACATGGGGTGGCTTTGTAGACTCTTTAGGGGTCCAACTTTGTCCAACCCTTGAAGCCACTTTAATTGTTACATCTTCCCCGGTAAACACATGCAGTCCAAGTATTGTGGTACAGTAATCAGCTCCCTTTGATTCTGTATGCCAGTTCACCGTTATTCACAATCTGGCAATGCTTGATAGTCCGTTTATTAAGGAAGATACTACATTGCAGTAGTGAGGGCGATCAAGAAATTGTCTGTGTCTGGACTCCTCACCAAAGCTACCTTGTACCCAAGCTTAGCGGCGCACTTGAGATAGAGCATGACCCTGGCGTTCGTCTGCCCCTGGTTACACAGCAGCTCATGGATATTGCGTTTCGTCTCCTGGAACACATCATTGTGTAAACAAAGGGAATGCAACAGAAATCCCATTCTCTGAAGCCCAGGTGATTCCTGTATCATTATTTTCGTTCAAACAATGATGCGTCCCATGAGACATCAAGCTCAATCCATCAGCTGCTGTCTAATCAGGAAATGGACATCAGGGTAGTGCTCTTCCTCGAGTATTCCACTAAGCTTAAGTACAAAGTAGCTGTAGTGAGGACGCCAGACGCAGATATTTTCTTGATCCTCTTGCACCATGTTACTCCGTCACCCTCACTATCTTCCTTGATAAACGGACTGTCAAGCATTGCCAGATTGTGAATGTCGGTGAGCTGGCATACATAATCAAAGGGAGCTGACTACTGTACCAAAATACGTGGACTACATGTGTTCACCAGGGAAGATGTAACAAGTGTCTTCAAGGGTAGGGGCAAAGTTGGACCGCTAAAGAATCTACAAAGCCACACAGCATTCAGGTGAGAGTAGTGTGATATTATGATTTCAGCAATATTTTACTGAAATGTAGTAAATTGTTCAATATTACATTAATCAACACTGCTGAAATCTCAAAACATGACCTTATAATGTGCCAATGTTTCTGCCCCCTCCCCCTCAGAAATCTTGGTGATGGGTGGTCTGTGTAGAGGTAACAGATGACATTGCGGCATTCACATGCCTAATGTATGACCATGGTCCCTGGGAGAAGTCTATTAACTGCAGCATCATCCTGCGACAGATGGTGGGAGAGGGTGAAAAACTGACTCCCAACTCCAAAGTGGATTTCTTCATGCTCCCACATTGCAGAGACAACCTTATCTCACACATTAATTGTGTGACCCATCGCCTTGCCATCTTAAAGGACAAGTCCACCTCCATATACATGTGGATTGAGTGAATGCAACAGTATTAGTAGAAAACATCAGTGAAAGTTTAGGGAAATTGGACAATCCGTTCAGAAGTTATTAATTTATTAATTACCTGCGTAGTCACTGTTGGATGAGAAGGCTACTACAGTGTATGATGTCATGTGCGTACAACGATATAAAGAAAATAAAAGGAAAATTTAATAAAACTTCACTTTTTGAATAAAGTGCAAATTTCTTCGACTTGTAACTGACATAATGTTAGGGGTAATACTATTCCCTTGCCTTCTGAAAGAGAGAAGTCAAGTGTTCTCTTGTTATGCGAGAAAAGTGAAAATATTTTGAATTTTCTTTATTCTTTCTTTATAACGATGTACACATGTGACATCACAAGCTATAGTAGTCTTTTCATCCAGCCTTGAGTGAGCAGAAACTTTAAGAATTCATAACTTTTGAACGGATTGTCCTATTTTCCTCAAACTTTCGCTGATGTGTTCTACTAATATTGCTGCATTCACTCAACCCAAATGCAATGAAGGTGAACTTGTCCTTTAAAGAGAGCTGACCAACCAATCTTCTGATGTCTGTATTTCACCCCTTTGATCCTGGACAAGGATGGCAGAAGACAGCCGTCGGTATCATGGAGCCAGTGTTGTCAAGTGTCCCTTTCTTTCCCACTTCCCTCATTGACTTGCTTCAGAAAATTACTGAGGAGATGAAGGAGGGGGAAGAAGAGGAGCCAGACATTGATTACGATGATGGTTTTGTCAATGACTAGAAATTACGGAAGTGTGAAATGAAAAGCTCACATATCACTATACCGCTTTTGTGGTTTGTACAGTAAGACAAAATGAGAATTCAAAATACTTTTGACAAAGTGAAGTCATACTGTGTTACTTTATTTTCTCAATATAGAGGTATACGTTAATTCCATACGTCAGGGAAAACACATACACACGTCACAGATGTAACAAACCACTTTGTCTTTTGATAATAGCTTAAATATGTGTCTTGTATCAGACAACTTTTTAAACAGAATTTGCAAACAGAATGTAAGCACAGAAGCGATTCATATGCAAATATCCCTAAATAAAAGTAGCAGCAATCCACATTGATATAACAGTTCCTATTCACAGGGTGGATTTCCGGCTGTCAAGTGAAATTTATCTTTCTGTTTTCGAACAATGGTTTAAACAAATAAATTTGAATGAGCTGCTTTTAACTTAATCTTAAATAAATTTTCATGAAAACATTTTTGAACCTAAAATTTTGAAATGGACTGAAAATTTTGGTACAGTGATTGTTTCCATGAAAATACCCCAATTCAAACGCTTTTGAATACATGAAACAAAATTGAACGACCACAAAGAGTGTTGAATTTTATTTCAAGTTTTATGTTTGTCCAGTAGTCACTTTCACATGTCGTGATCAACATCATTATCATGGGTGACCTCTTTTGACCATTTATCTTAGGGGTACATGTATTTGCATATGAATCGCCGTAGTGATTACATTCTTCATTCGATTTCAACAAGTGAGGAGCCAAAATGCTTGGAATTGAATTTCTCTTCAGATTCTATTGACTGCTTTTGATACAACACAAAATAGGCCTTTTTTGGCTATTTGTCACATAAGCAACCTTTTTGTTTTGTTTACTCTGCTACTTTGACACGTAAGCATTCAAATTGAAACAAATCAAATACAGTTAAATCAACGTCTTTAATAATCGAGTTTTGGTTTTGTTACAAAGTTGAAGATTTGATATGAAAAATATCAAATACAAAAAACAAAGTATGAATAAACGCGTAACTTTTGGCTATACTACTCTGGGTTCCGGTTTCGTGTCTCCCCCCCCCCCCCCCCCTTTAGTAGTTGGTAATGCGCCAGCGTTGTGCCCGGTACACCGCAGGTCGTCAGCGGGTGTGGCTCAGCAGGTATGGCTTTGCAGGTGTGGCTCTGCAGGTGTGGCTCAGCTAGCGACGCTAGTCCCTCGTACCGGTAGTCGCCCTAGCATGACAGTTCTACTCACTGATGTTGATTTAAGCCCCATACCAATGTGTTTTATGTGATAAACAAAATGTTTCTCTGCCTGATATTCCCTAACGTCAGTACTTATGCACGAACTACTGAAATCAATTAACATATGGCTCAGACAGAAGTATGCATTAAAAATTCTCCTCACAAAACAAACTGTCTGTACTTACTAAATTAAGACTCCACTAGCACCTAATCATATTCCTGAGTATCATTAACCTAACCTCCCAACCTAATTTCCACACTGATTCTTTTCATATTTTTGGAATTTTCTTGTATCAAGCTTGCTCAATTGATTCCTCATGCTGCATTTCCTCTCAAGAAATGTTTTATTTGTCTCTGTATGTTGTGTAGTTCGAAAAGTTTAACCATTTTGGTACTCTTCGATGTAACCGACACTTTCCACATTTTTGGACTTTTCTTGTATCAAACGTGTCTTAATCCTGTAAATGACCATCTCAATCGATTCCTCATGCCACATTTACCCTGAAGAAGTGCTTTATTTGTCCTTGATTGCTGTGAAGTTCAAAAGATATAGAAATTAATGATTTCCTCGCAAATCCATGATGGCCGCCAATAACCCCCATGGGACACGATTTTTACTTGAAAAAAAAAAATCAACTACACACCCTAAGGGTTACAGAAAAGGAGGGTGCATGGGGACCCACCCCCCCCCCCCAAAAAAAAAAAAAAAAAAAAAAAAAAAAAAAACTGGTAGTCACACTTATTAATCATGTAATTGTCATAGATGTATGTGGACTATTGGGCAATTTCCAGAGCAAACGACACTGATTTTTCACATTTTTAGACTTTTGTGGTATCAAACTTGCTTTTATCATGTAAATGACTGTCTTAAGTGATTCCTCATGCCGTATTTACTCTGAAGAATTGTTTTATTTTCCCTCTATGTTGTGTAATTCAAAAGTTAAACTTCCCGTATTTTGGTATTTTTCTGTGTAAACAACACTGATTTTTTTCATATTTTGAGGATTTTCTTGTTTCAAACTTGCTTTAATCATAATAAATAACCATTTGAATCTCATTCTCCATGTCACATTTACCCTGAAGAAATGTTTTATTTGTAATTGTACGCTGTGTAGTGCTTTATTTGTCCCGGATTGCTGTGAAGTTCAAAAGATATAGAAATTAATGATTTCCTCGCAAATCCAAGATGGCCGCCAATAACCCCCATGGGACACGATTTTTTCTTGGGAACGAAACAAATTCCTTAGCTAGACACCCTAAGGGTTTTATAAAAAAGTAAGTTGAAAGATGTGTTCGGAGGGTGAATGGGGACCCCCCATTCCTGCCAGACTATTCCCTTTTCAAAGTGAACATGCCTCTCCTGAATTGCTATAAGATGATGATGATGATGAATTTTAGACTACGGTAACCGATAAACGTGAGGCTATAAGGCGACAATAATGGGGGTGAGAGCGGATAAGATGTGCATTTAAACAGTAATTTCAAAGGTTCTATGTACTTGACCTCAATACACACACTCACACATAATACGCGCACACGTATCAACGAACGCATAAGACAGTAATTACAACACCATATGTGACCCTGCACCTCAAAACAAACAAAAAATAGCCAGACATGAATTTTTAGTTAAGACCATATTCTGAAAAAGCAGACTTTAAGCTTTAAAATGATGCATAACTCAAATCATATGGACTCTCCTAACCTATCTAAATATTGGAAAGAAAGCACAAACTCAGGAAAAGTGTGAACTGACAAAAGAGGCTCTGAAGTACAGTGTCTGTCCAAGCGCTTAATCTTTACCAAACCGTGCTGGCTGTGCGATGAACAGATGAATGGGACAAAAAACAGGAAGTAAACCACCAGAGTAACAACAATGAAGGAATTATCAGATTAAACTGAAATTAAGCATGACTCATTAACATATTCTGTCCATAATTACTGCCAACTTTCAAAGCAGTAGCACTATCCTTTCAAAAGTTATTAGAGTTGAAAGTGAAAAGTGTGGACAAGGTTTTTCAGAAATGAAAAAAAGGATTCTAAAGACACACCTAATCACACTATTCTACCAAAAATGTTCGAGATAAACTGCTAAAAAACACACTTTCCTGCCCGTTTTATGATACCAAATGTTAGCATAATGTAAAAGAAAACCCGCTCTTTCAGAAAGTATAGAAAAGTCAAGTTCGGCTAGGTTGACCCATTTCACTTATTTTCAGTCCTCACGCAAAATCAGTGTGTGCGACGTGATGTTCGTTTTGAGGTGCACGGTCACATATGTGACCCTGTACCTGAAAACAAACAAAAAGTCGCCAGACATGAATTTTTAGTTAAGTCCATATTCTGAAAGTAAATCAGTGAATTACATACCAGTGCGCGCAACTAAAAAAAAAAAAAAAAAAATGTTTGTTTGTCTGTGTTTTTGTATATATGAGGATACAGTAGCTGTACCAAGTCCTCCCCCTCATAATATTTTTTTTTTTGTTCTGAAATGTAGATTCGTCAGCCAAATACATATCAAACACTAGAAGAATACTTTAATCAGCTCTGATTCAAATTGATCGTGAAAATGAAAAGTCCATGCGATTAGAATACATTATTCTTGTGTTACTTTCGCTGTTATCAGTATTATAATGCGCACTGTTTGTACGTGTGTGCTTAAATTATTTTAGCATTGTCATATCTATGCATATTGTGTATAAATGAATGTTTGTTATTTTGCTATCTTTACCTATAGAATATGAATGAATGAATGAATTATATTTTAGGCTTGATATATTTTTTTTAATTTTGTACGGAATAGTTTGTCCTTGACGACAAACAAGAAGTGCTATCGATGGCAGCGAGAGTCTCGACGTACGAATCTTCATTCTTTCATTTTTCCCTGTTTCTCTGATTAAAATATAGATGGTCCTGCTAATGATGTAATCAATATCAAAACACTCGTTCAGGGATCTTCTCTTCGGATTGAATGTCACGTGGTCAAACAGCCATATCCAGCTATCAATAATTACGTAATTGAAGCAAATAATGTTGCACTTTCGCCATCATCTTCTTACTACGCGCGGCTGTCCCCACGTCCTCAATGGTGCGTCGAACTGTCTTGCACGGGGAACAACGGGCATGGGTCAACATCGACTGAAACCACTTATTGCCCTGCAGGTATCCTTTTTGTTTTTCATTTTCTTAATTATAATTTATGTAACCTGATATCAAAGGATTATAATGTCTAATTATCTACTGCTGTCTGGCTGTACAAATGTAGACAAAGCATGCCGATGCCTCGTAAAGGTTAGCTTTGCAAGAAGGCGAGTGTTGAGACGATAGTATAATGTTATTCGTATAAACGAGAATTTGTGTCTGGCAAACATGACAAGGACAGACTTCTTCCGATTTTTAAGAGTATACTAGTAGAAAACAGCAGAGACCAGTAACCAAACATTTGATGTGATCTCAGTTATTCTTTCCTTTATACCCGCATTTCCCGTGATTTGATCTGTTTTCTTGACAGGACCGCCAGCAGATGACATCATACAGATTGACTTTCGAGAGTCTGGAGACCTCACGTACTACAGAGATCGAGTAGACTTAACCGTTCACTGCAATGTAGCCCCCCATAGCCAACCCTTCCCTCAAATCAATAACTACGTCATCAGAAGGGGCTCTCAAACAGTGTTGTCGTCAAGTTCTAGAACCTACTACACCATATCACCCCGCCCTGAGAGTTGTACCACTTTTACATGCATGGTCCGAAATAATTACGGCCCGAGGTCGGCTGTTAAAGTCTACTGTCCGAAAAGTAAGATTGCATTTATTGATACCACGATTATAAGGATACTACTAAGGCCAAGTAAAAAAAGAAACCAGTTTCTCGTCCTCGCGCGCATCGATTTTGGCCGCCGCATCGATTTTTTTACTATTTACTATTTTCAAAATGGCGCTGAAAATACCAATAAATTCATAATTCTCGTCCCAGCCCGCTCCCCGCCCGCATCGAATTTCAGTTGCCGCATTGACTTTTTTTGATATTTACTATTTTTTCGGCCGCCAAATCGTGATTTCTCATTGCTAAATACGCCTTGCGTCCTCTACTTAGTACAGCTGTAGCTTATGTAGTGCGTATGTAATATAACGCATGCATTTCACACTGCGAGCTCGGCAAGAAGCTTCGAACTGTAGTTGGATGGGCGCGCGGCGGGCCTGGGCTGGCTGTGTGATGTATATGTACAGCGCACTCGGTACGTCGTGAACGCGATAGCGGCAACATTTTTTTTCGAACAATCGCTGATATTCCACGCATATTGTTCGTATTTTTCCCCGTTTTTCATATTTTAAGCGGATGAATTGTACTGTGCAAATGCTTGTGAGGATTGTATCGAGTTTGTATGTATACATTTTCATGTCATTGTGACTATGTGCATGTGTGTGCAGTGTCGGAAGGTACGGTGCCAGTGCAGTGGCTGGCCGTGCCGGCCGCGTATGCGTGTCTGTAGCTGTCAGGGTACCATCCAAAGATACTGAAGTAGTAGAGATAACAAGATACGAAGGCGCGCGATAACAATGGACACAAAATGGCTACCCTACATGACGATACAAAAGAGAGCTAAGTACAAACTCAGTACACCTAGGAACATCATTCATTTCCAAAGGTAGTGGTATTTTTGTTATCTTAAAAAGATTTAAAAATTATAATCGTAGCTTTTTATCGATTCGTGTCTTATTAGTTAAGCGTCTTTGGTCCCATCCCCCTGGTCTGTCAGCTATCTGCACGCACGCATGAACACATTCGAATGTGTAGAGGCCCAAACACTGCTCTGTACAAACGTTGCATCTGACAGCGATATACTAGTTTGTATTCGCTATTTTGAAGAGAATATGAATGCGCTTTTCCAGCAAATGTAGAATCATTAAATGGGTGTATCTACAAAATGAATAACTTTTCCACGGATTCTGGTTTGTCTTGTATTTCTGCGGGATACTTTTCTTTACGATGTAAATTCATAGACACGGCCGTGAGTCGTAGGCCTATCACCTGAAGTGTGATTGAATCATTCATCATCCAAATGATGAGTGATTATCAAATGTCTTTTTAGAACATGAAGAAACATCTTTAAATGTTTAATGCTATAATGCCATATCAGTATCATTTTGACATCCATGTACCGGCCAGTTTCCGGTTGAATGTGCTACAATTGTACTGTGAAGAGATGCAGATAGGCTTACAGCGCAGCTGTGTGGACACAAAAAGTCACAAACACCAATGATAAATAAAGCAGTCTTTTGAATATCATGGAATTTATTTCAGTCGTACATTTGTTGATAGAGTGTTTTATACCTGTTTCAATTAATAGCACAATACATCAGAATTGCAAGTACACTGGTATCAGAAATGCCATTACAACACTAAATACCAGTATTAAGATGGTCATTTTCCCTTGACATCTGTAGTGGAAAGGAAAAGCAAATGTATTTCTGCATGCATGAAGTTTCATTTCAAGTATTGTACATATTTATATCTATTTGTTTGAAAATGCACAGAGTGCTGGCAAGACATACACTTGGGACCTGGTCTCTCATAACACAGCTACCGCATACCAGAGTGATATTTCATTTCATAAATTGGATATAGAAAATAGTAAAGCCCTCTCTCGTTACCTTTCTCAAAATTACCGTACGAGAAACACATGTTACTTTCATTTTGACAATCCTCGAAAAAATAGTAAGATATCAAATAGTAAGGACCTCCCTCATCGCCTTGCTCAAAAAACCCGGACGAGAAACTTTCTTTTTTTACTTGGCCTAATGAAAGACCTGTTATGTGTGTGTGTGTGTGTGTGTGTGTGTGTGCGTGCGCGCGCGCTGAAGGAGGGGGGGGATGATGGATATAAATAATTATGTACACGTGAGTAAGCGTATCTATGATTATGATATTCTCATTTCATATTTGAAGGCATAATTATACATACTGCAGAATTATCGATGTGCAGGTTGATTTATGTTACGTTTGGTAATATGATTTGTTAATGGAATGAATGTACACATTTATTTTCCTTCTTTGAATCCTGCTTATTGCTAATCTATAAACTGACATTTGATGTGATTCGGCTGGAAAGAATCCGAATTTATGTAATGAATTGTGTTGGAAGAAAAAGAAACAAAACAAAGAAACAAAGAAACACGCAAACTAACATCACTTTTCTTTTCCATCATCTCAGTGACCGATTGCATGTGTCTTTGAATAGGAAGAACACACTTTTTAATTGTCAATCCCACGTTCGAAATGTTGGCTGTGCTTGACTATCGAGGACAGGCTTAGAACTCTTCCGAAGTGCAGTTAGTCTGTTACAATATTACGCCGAGCAATAATCATGTGTGGTGCTTAGAGGTTGTGAGTGATAAATGCAGTACTCTCCGCGTAATCGGGTATCGCTTTACAAACGGGTACTCCGTTTAATTAGGTAGTAATGTCAAAATCAGTTTCAATGCACATTAAAATCACCTGATAATCGGGTTGCCTCTCCGCATAGATGGGCAAATAATGTGATCTAATTTTTACTCACATTGCAGATGTAACACTTTAAGAAATCATGAATGTGAAATTTTCCACGGCTAATCGCACTCTCTGCTTAATTTGCAACGAAGACCAATCATTTTGGGGAGTGATTAATCATGAGAACACACGTACCAGTACCGACTTGCGACACGTAAACGAACATTACACATGTAGCTGGCACTCACAACTACATAATAGACAGACATGAGTTGAACATACTTGCGCTCCTCCCTTGCTCCGCAACCACATTCTCAATACATTGTACAAGAAGCTTGCAACGAAAATCAGGCCATCCACCAGCTCCATAAGTTTGTTTTTCCCCAGTCACTTCTCGAAAAGTAACCCAACGGTCTACGTGACTATAGTGCACGCAAAGAGACGTGTTCATTTCGGAAAACGCCTGTGTGTTAGCGAGGAGTCTATAGTCAAATGACAAAGTTTTCTGAAGACATATTTGTCCATACAAAGAGTGTAAATTATTGCTTGTGACTGAGCAAGTGTAAGGTATGTATAATGTGCCGTGCAAGCACGCATGTTAAGCATACAGTGTATATGTTTGGTGCAGTGTACACTGCATTGACATACACATTATGTGTGTCAATTGTGAATGAAACGTGTTCTTCTGTTTTAAAATAATCGGGTACTCCGCTTAATCGGGTAAGAAGCGCTCTGCCCGAGCCTACCCGATTATGCGGAGAGTACTGTAACTGGTGACATTTTCGGGGGGGGGGGGGGCGCTTTAACAGAAAATATCGTCGTTATTATTATTTTCGTTTTTATTAAAACAACAACAACAAATACTACCACTACTACTACTACTACTATTTAAGGCACGCTTTTCACAAGTTTATACGAAAAAGTGATAGTAGTGCATAGCGCATAATAATGTCCAATTGAAACCTTTCCTAGCCATTGCACACGATGTCGCGTTCGAATTAAAAAAAAAAAAAAGATAATGTTCTGGAATAGTACATATTATTTGCATGTCATTAAACTAAATTATAACACAATGCTCGTACTAATGAATCAAGGAAGGTCACTGTCCACAGTCACCACTATTTAAAATTTTAACTTCATTACGAAAGACCAACATGACATGCCTTTATCATGGATTGCAATCAGGCCCACCAAGCGATGCTATAATCGACATCGAGTTCGACGAGCGACTGGGTGGTGATGACCACGCTGTAGTCGACATTTCCTGTCAGGTGACTTTAGGGGATCAGCCTGACCCACCTATTAACAGCTACAGGATCCAAGTAGGCAACGAGGTGGTTTCTGAGTCGAGCTCCTCCTCATTTACGCTCTCGCCACGCCCAAAAAACTGCAGAGATGTCACTTGTAGGGGGTCAAATGACTTGGGTGCTACAACGACTATGAGAGAATATTGCCCATCAGGTAAGTTCAGTTTGATAACGATTATTTTGGCTTTCAAATATAGAGATATAAGTGCATGATTGTTTACCTGCGATTGTGTCAACTTAAATGGGATCATACCTTTAGCCACACTTACCCCGTGCAAGGACACAATTTACTCTTAAAATGCTAGTACATACTGGACCCAGGTTTTGGAATTCGCTTGATGCAAGCATTAAACATACTTCAAGTAAATCAGCCTTCAAGCGTAGGCTTAAGTCTCATCTTTTTAATACTTATTGTGTTGATTCGTGATGTCGTTAAAACAATGTTAATGTCAATAACTGAAAGTAAGTCCTACTGTATATGTTACATTACGGATGCATATACTTTTATGTCAGACTTCCCTTTAAAAAAGAAAGAAAGTATCAATGTAT
The DNA here is from genome assembly GCF_964275005.1 of Diadema setosum. Taxonomy (NCBI): domain Eukaryota; kingdom Metazoa; phylum Echinodermata; class Echinoidea; order Diadematoida; family Diadematidae; genus Diadema; species Diadema setosum. The sequence goes on along the minus strand of NC_092696.1, from coordinate 14,782,346 downwards.
AATATTATTGAAACCCACTTGTCTTCTTGTCATGTTTTGTTTTGTTTTGTTATGTTATGTTTTGTTTTGTTTTGTTTATGTTTTGTTTTGTTTTTGTTGGGTGTGTGTGTTTGCGTATGTATTTTGTCGTCTCACATAACCCTCTCTTTATCTTTCCTTTCCACCCCCTCCCTTCATTCCTACCCTTGTTTTATGTAAATGATCTCCCTTCACCCCATTGCACATAGCTTCCCTTGTCTATTCCATGTTTTCGTTTGAGATTGTGTATTTTTTGTTATTTTTTTTTCTTCCACTATGTATATATATATAATATATATATATGTATTTTTTTCTCTCTTTTATTCCTTAGGGACCTTGTTTTACAATTTATGCTTCATTAAGGTCTCCTCGTTTGCCTTTCACAAAATATTGTTACCCTTTCTTATCATTTCACATACACATGTGACAATATATTTACGTATTTGCAAAAAATGTAGTGTTAGTTGTTGTTGTTCCTTTATACTCCTGAATGAAAGTGTCAATGTTATTGTTATGTTATTGTTATATTGTTTATTGTTGGAAGAAAGACAAATGAATAAATAAACTTGAAACTGGAACTTGAAACATGAAGTGTTTCAGCTCCAACTGTAAAAAAAAAAACAAAACAAAACAAAACAAAAACAAAATGGATTAGAAAATTTCAAGCTTGCCCTACCATAAAATCTCAACCTGAATTACATATAACATTTCCTATTGTATGAAAAATAGTTATGAAAGAGAGAGATGAGCAAATTATAAATATCAACCAGGTTTGAAAAATGAAGACGGGTAAGAGTATAAACGTTTTTGACCTTTTTTTAAATTTTACATTGTATTTTTCTGTCGAAGTTCCGAATATATAAATATATCTATCTATATATATATATATATATATATATATATATATATGTGTGTGTGTGTGTGTGTGTGTGTGTGTGTGACCGTGCACCTCAAAACGAACATAAAGTCGCACACACTGATTTTGCGTGAAGAATGAAAATAAGTGAAATGGGTCAACCTAGCCGAACTTGACTTTTTCATATTTTCTGAAAGAGCGGGTCTTCTTTTACATTATGCTTAAATTTGGTATCATAAACACTGTTAACACTGATTTTGTTAATGTCATAGTGTTTTCTAATCTATTTGTATGAGTAGCAAAGTGCGCTTAGAAACGTCGGTATGAAGCGCCATATAAATGCAATTATTATTATTATTATTATTATTATTATAAAACGGGCAGGAAAGTGTGTTTTTTTAGCAGTTTATCTCGAACATTTATGGTAGAATAGTGTGATTAGGTGTGTCTTTAGAATCCCTTTTTCATTTCTGAAAAACCTTGTCCATACTCTTCACTTTCAACTCTAATAACTTTTGAAAGGATAGTGCTACTGCTTTGAATGTGTTAATGAGGCATGCCTAATTTCAGTTTAATCTGATAATCCCTTCATTGTTGTTACTCTGGTGGTTTACTTCCTGGTTTTTTTTTTTGTCCAATTCATCGCACAGCCAGCACGGTTTGATAAAGATTAAGCGCTTGAATAGACACTGTACTTCAGAGCCTCTTTTCTCAGTTCACACTTTTCCTGAGTTTGTGCTTTCTTTCCAATATTTAGATAGGTTAAGAGAGTCCATTTGATTTGAGTTATACATAATTTTAAAGCTTAAAGTTTGCTCTTTTAGAATAATTATGGTCTTAACTAAGAATTCATGTCTGGCGACTTTTTGTTTGTTTTGAGGTGCAGGGTCACATATATTATATATATATATATGTTTGTGTGTGTGTGTGTGTGTGTAAGAATGTGTGTATAATGAATGTACGTATGCTGGTGCATTATTAATCTACTTGCGTTTAGATACCACTCAGGATATTAACACTTAAAAGAAACGGTTCTGAAATTTCGTTATGCAATGACTTTCAGAGTGTACGGTGTTATTCTTCCCTTTTTTTTTCTGCGTCTGTGAATGTATTTGCATTTCAAAGTATCTATTTCAAATGTAATTTCTCTGATTATCCTTTTGACTTGCCAAAATGAATACTATTATATTACGGAAATCTTTCCGATTTTCCTGTGATTTCTGTAGTTGATTTCATTCTGATTATTTTTCCTGAAGTTAACGTAATTTCAAAGTTTTATTGAATCACATAGGCAAACATTTCCTGCAGATAAAACTTGTACGGTGTCATCTGAACTGTAACTTTTCCCCCAACATGATATTATCGTTTGTATTATTTAATTTTAGGAATTACTACGACGGTAAATTGAACGATATGCGTCAAGTGCAAATTAATGTAGAGATGTTGGTTAAGTGTTATCTCATAGTGGTCCTGATTGACCTATATACTTAACTTTATTCTTTTTTATTTCTTTTATTATTATTCTTTTTACTACTCTGACATTGTGGTAATATCACTTTCTACAATGACTTTTGGTTCAGATCCTCCTGGCCAAAATATAATATCACTTCAATTCGAAGAGCGGACAGCTGGGGACGAGGTCAACCTGTTGATCACGTGCCACATCAGACCACGTGACCGAACAACATCTCCAATCGAGACGTATGAAATCCTCGTTAATAGAGAACGTATTTCTCTTTCACGTGAGCCTGTCGCAACTTTGACATCTCATCCTGACAAATGTCTTAACATCATGTGTAAGGGAAGAAATAGACATGGATCAACAAATTCAACTGATCGTTTCTGTTACACAGGTAAACAAATTTAAGTCACTCATTTGTGTGTGTGTGTGTGTGTGTGTGTGTGTGTGCGTAGGTAGTAGTTATCAATCCTCTCAAATTGTATTATTAACTAAAGGATACCTAACGCAAGCGCGTAACGAATATTTTGGTAAAACACATTGTGTAGGGGTACAGTGGTGTAAGGGACACTTGAGTGACACTTGAGACACTTGAATTTTAGTTTTAATCCTGCCAATTGCCTAAATCCATGACCGAGAGGCTTTCATCCACGATGTCCACTCTCGGCTAAGGCGTACACATGGATATATGGCAATGGTAGGGGAATGATACTAGGACCCTATCCTAGGTGGCAGAACTAAAGACGTAACTGTGGATAATTGATAAGGTTTTGATTATGAATATTATTAGCAAACTTTTCTGGCTTCAACCAGTAAATCAAATGCTTGATATCCAATCGGTTTTAACACAACGTCCTTTATTTACTTTGTCAGCATTTTGTATGATTGCTATTATTGATTTTGTGAGTGTCTGCAGAATAAACATGAACATAACAAAGTCACTGTATCAAATTCTAGGTCCCCCCTCTGATGACACAATATCTATCAAGTTCAGTGATGCGCCGTCATTCGTAGAAATCGAATGTCACGTGACTCCAGGGAACCAACCGGTTCCCGCCATTTGTTCATACGAGATCAAAGCTGATAACGTCACAATCGTTAGATCGCCAATTCCCCGTAGTCGCATCGCCCCGCGACCTCGTCGGTGCGTCGAGGTGTCATGTACCGGAACCAATGGGCTTGGGGAGACCACGACAATAGCCACCTATTGCCCTAAAGGTATTGTACATTTTGTTTATTTTATTTTATTTTTTACCAGCACACATCAATTTGTATTATGCCTCTTCATACTCTCTTGGAAATATTTTGGAGCTATTCCAGTGAGGTCCCGTCAGGAATTTTCAAAACAATTATTTTTGCTGTTGTTGTTTGATACTTCTTTGACTTTCATAGGAAATACTTTAAAGTTGAAAACAACATACAGTAATTTTTGTATATTTTTTTTTTCTTTCAGCGAAATCTCTAGTAGTGAATTTTGCCGTCAGACATTTTAAATATCTTGGTCACATATTTCGTCAAAAAAAAAAATGGTCAAAAGTTAGGCTCATCATTGATTCATGGAGCATCTAATAGGCTTGAATACTATAACCCATTTGTTCGGATTGGTTTGCTAGAACTTTTATTCACATGACCGCAAGCTGTATCTTTCTTCTCAACACGCTAGATCCATAGGGGCGGACCCTAAAATGATTTCAAAAATGATTTTCACAAGCGGGAATTAAACGAAAAATATCAATATGTTTTCGATTATTTGTCTTTCCATTTGCCTTCGTTTTTGTTTCACTTTTTTTTTCAAAGCAAAAAGCAAATATAAACGGAGCTCTAGATTCACTTCCATGTTTAACATCAGGTGTGAGCGTATAATTTATCTGTGTACACTGAACACCAGTGGTAGCAAGATTCTTCTTCTTTTGTGATGTATGTTCCTTCAAGGTGCATTCCATATATTTATCATCCGTATTGAAAGTTTAATAATTTTATCGTTAGGATCAATATTGTTCTTACATTCAATATTACTCTTTTTTTCAAAGCTAAGTTTACATAGATATGTTAAAAAGTATCAACAAAATCATTGCTACAGATCCTCCTGGTCACGACATTATGTCACTACAATTGGAAGTGAAAAGAGCTGGCAACGAGACTAATCTATTGATCACGTGTCATATTGAACCACCTGACCAACCAACACCTCCAATCGACACGTATGAAATCTTAGTTAATAATGACACGATTTCTTCATCACACGAACCTTCTGCGATTCTTGAATCTCATCCCGACCAGTGTGTCGTCATAATGTGTAAAGGGAAAAATAAATATGGGTCAACGATTTCCACGGACCGTATTTGTTACAAAGGTAAGAAAATAAAGAAAAACATTACCCCGTAACTCTAGCTCTCGTGTTCCGTACTTAAGCAAAATTAAAGATAGCGAAATGATACAAATGCATACATAACTTACTTTCACGAACAGTAATGAGTTATCTTTGAAACAATGAAAAGCATAATACAGGAGGAAAGGATTTAGTCTCTTATATCTATACAAATGTGCCTAAAAGTGTTGATTGATAGTAATGAAATCTATGTCTTATACGAATTGTGTTGAAAATCATCTACTCTGAATATCAGCATCCATAGACCATTAGCCTTTGAGTTGAAATGAACAAAATAATTGAGTATGCCAATTTGTCTTTGTTAATCGTGTACATTTGAAGACTGATAGGAAAACGCGATTTAAGTCCATAATGTGCTAGGTTGCAATATTTGTGACTGAAGCTGCTAAAAGAAAAACGTACGATAAGATTAATATGTTGAATTTTAAATCATAATTTCGCAACTATTCCTTGTTATATTACAAGTGTATCACTTGAAATTGTTAATTTTGTGCTGTATAATCATTGACTTACTCTTATATGTTTGAAAATGTCATTTTGAGACCGTTTTCGATAAAACTCTTTATTTTTGACCCGCTACAACAAAAGGATCCGAAAGTCGGGGGAGGACAATTTTCTGAAAATGGCATGATATTATTCCCGTACTCTTCTACTTTAATTTCATATACAGCACACCTCATAAAAGTACTCGGTTACAGAGATATTGATGGTTTTATCAGCGCATGTCAAGTGGTTGAGGAAATCAGAGTTTCGAGAAAAACGCTTTAAAAGTTGTCCTTCCGACGCTATCATGGTCATGGGGAGGCGAGACAGTTTTCACCGCTAGACAAAAGAAGGCACGCAGCTCCTAGCGACCTCCGCCATGTTCAGTCAAGCTTAGCGCCAGCGGCCTAGGCACGACCAATCGGTAATCAGGATGCCGTGCACTGACCAATATGATCACTCCCTCGTTGCTAGGGGCGGAGTCTAGCTGCGGCGCTAAATCCAAACTTTGGACACGTCACACTTACATTAAAAGTCGAAAAAGCATGGCCCAGAAAAACGCGAATTTCTTGCCTTTCCTTTGATCATTTAGCTTCGAAATTTCAGCAGATGATGAAAAAATTGTAGACTACAAAATTATGCCGAAAACAGAAATCCGATTGTTTTGACCAATTTTGATGATGTGATTTCAAATTTGATTTTCTCGGCTCGGCCGTCAGCGACTTTAAGATCCTTTTGTTGTAGCGGGTCACATTTATTTCAGATTTTGAGGGCATATTCGATTCCTTTCTCATGTTATAGGTACTATTGAATCATAACCAGACGTAATTCAGTTATTAATCTTGTAATGGATCACTCTTTAAATATCCATTTTTTTTTTCCGGTGGTTCCAGAATCACCTTACCGTGGCTTAGGTTGTGGGTTCGAGCCCAAGGAAGCCAAACACGTTTCCTCTTTAGCAAGGCACTTTGTCCACATTGCTCTTCTCTACCCAGGAGTAAAAATGGGTACCCGGTAGGACAAAATGCTGGGTGATCAGCAAGTGTGTGACTGTCTGGAATGCTCCCAAGAAGGTGGATATTACGCACTCTCAATTCTAGTTGGAAACAATGCATCCCTATCGAATGACCGGGGTAATAATAGTAAAAACCATATGGCTCCTTGACCACTCTACTGAATTAATAGAATGGATTTGGCGCAATATAAGTCATATGTATTATTTCCATTATCATTAATGTAGGTCCCCCCTCCGATGACATAATATTTATCAAGATCCATGATGAGACATCTTTTTTAGAAATCGAATGTCACGTGATTCCAGCGAACCAACCGGCTCCCGCCATTGATTTATACGAGATTAAGGTTGATAACGTCACAATCGTCACATCGTCGACTCCACGTGGTCGCCTTTCCCCACGACCTCGATTTTGCGTCGAAGTGTCATGTACGGGAAGCAATGGACTTGGGGAGACATCGAGCCTCACAACTTATTGTCCACAAGGTTATTGTTTATTACACTTATTGTACCCTCATGGTGTTTCGATTGTCATATTTAAATTGCAGAGAATCTCTATTATAATTGGAAATAGTTCATCACATGATGCAACTATAGAGTATAGGGATATACAGAATGTATACTCGGAGGTGTCGATTCAGTGCGGAACCTTAAACCCTTATGATTACATGGAACCAGTTAAAGATAACTCATTACTTTTATAGTTCAAATCACATAGACGTCCTTCAGATTACTTGTTATCGTTATCCTGATTGAGTCTATTCTCCTTTAATCCTTATCTTTTTTTTTTCTTCAATGAGGTCAAAATTTTATCATACATGTTAATTTTGTCTTGTCGATTGATTTACCCTTCTCAGCTTTGCAAAAGTACTCCTATATCAATATAAATTTACATGAGAGATGTGCTTATGTAGAAAGTACTCTCTACTCGCAAATCATCATATTCAATAAATTGAAAATTGACAACGATGCTTGGATGAATAAGAATGGAATCATTACGCTTGAATTATCAATGTTTCACATAAAAGACCTCCATAATTTATGTGTTTGTTATTATCAACGTCAGTGATTATTATATCACTGAATACAGCTGAATACAATACAAAAAGACACATTGTCACAATGGGATAAAGTTGGTATTTGAGAGATGTATTTCACGTTGTGTAACCTGCACCGTCTTATAAGTGAAAAATACAATTCATCCCATTTGACGCAAAATATGAAAGAAACGCATTCGTGGATGAAAAAACAACAACCCAGGCCTATGGATGTAGGTTAGAATGAATCATTTTACAAGGTAAACATGTGAGGCTGAAATGCTATGTTTCTAAATTTTAGTGCCAAAATTATGTGTGAGCATTAACCTGTTATTTTCCTATTCCCATGGATAGAACCTCCTTTAAGCGACATCATAGACATTCAGTTCCTGGAGTCTGAGCATCCACCAAAATGTCTTGACAAATTTTCGGAAGGAAGTGGTGATGTAGTAGAGGGAAGCGGTGACTTCATCTACGGCAATGGTACATTCGTTTACGTCAATGGAACAGTGACAGACAGCAATGGTACGGAAATATACATGTATGGCAATAGCGATGACTTCAACAGCAACGACACGGTAAATTATGGTGCATCCATCTACGTCAATGGCACTGTTACTTACGACAACGGTGTAGTCACGAAAGGTAAAGAAAATAATTATAATGTTTCCGAAAAGATAATAATTGCATCGTTATCTTTTTTTTCTTCATTATTTGACCCTTTATTTGCTTTATTTTATGTACAGAAATTTCACACACAAACAATATGTGAATGTAAATTAATTCGGTATGCAGAGGGTTAAAAAATGGAGGTACTACAAAACATAGATAAAGTGATCATTGCTGTTTATCCTGGGCAACATGATTTTTGATTTGCAATTGCAACTTAGGCCCTACTGTGTAATACTGTTTACCTTGTTAACGTGAACGTGCAAATACAAACAATTAAGAAAATGAACACATTTACTACTGAAGTTAGTGACAAGGGGCCTATAGCTTATCCAGGACAGGACAGGGGCGCAGTTCTAACCACTGTCGCAGATATTGTATGTCTAGGCCTATGCAGTAAGAACCTCAGCTCTATGTACACTAATTGTTAGTAATTTCATTACAGTCTTATTCATCGCCGTCACCATCACTATAACAAGTTCAAATGTGGACTGAGTGAATGCAGCACTATCTGTAGAACACATCGATTAATGTTTGATGAAAATCAGAAAATCTGTTCAAAAGTGACCATTCTTTTTTTATTTCGCTGCCACCGAAGCTGGATGAGAGACTACTACAGTTTGTGAAGTCACATGCGGAGAACGTTATAAAAGATGAAGATAATTCATCAGTATTTCATTTTGTTTTAATAAAAAGTACACATTTCCTCGACTTGTAATACTGACATATTTTAAGGCTGAAAGTTGTCTGTAAATGTAAGTTCTTTCTGTTGATTATATTGGAATCGGCAAATTCAATAAAGAATTCCTTTTCCCCCATCTGGACAGAACCTGGAGAAAATGTGACGGCAGACCGCGAAATCATGAAATCAGAATTTCTCTTGGATGAAAATGGTGAAGCAAGTGAAGATACTGGTGCCATTACAAAGAGTAGCAGTGTGCTTTTCGAAGGCAATGGCGAGATTACGGAGGGCAATGGAGAGTTTATAGAAGACACTGATGGAGTCCGAGAATGTAGCGGAGAGGTGTTTCAACAAATTGACCTGACAATAACCTGTCACGTGACGTATAACCACCAGCCATTCCCTCCTATCAACACTTTCATCATCAAGACAGACAATGAAACGATTTCTTCGTCACGCTCGGCATCCGTCACATTGGCACCCCGACCTGAATCGTGCACGAACATAACGTGCATTGGAGTAAACAATTACGGAATCACAACGTCTGTGAGAACCTATTGCCCAAAAAGTAAGGATATTTTATGATGCTTGAGATAATAATGGAAAACTGACCAAAAAAAAAAAAAAGAAATTGAAGCGGTCTTTCTTTTAATGGCATGTGTATATAGGAATAGAAATGTGAGGCTGCTGTACATAACAGATATTATCTTGTCTTTGATTTGTACAATGTATGTATTGTGCGTGGATTACAATAATATGCTGAGGTTTGTGAAAATTAATCCTACATACATAGGCCTTTTTTCTGGCATTTTTATAAATATATATTTTTTATTTTTAGAAAAGGCAAGTCATTTAGGCAAGTCATAATGATGCAAGGCAAGACCCCGTTCTCTATATCGGCCGCTCTATTTTCGATAACATCGACTGCAATATTGCAATTTATACTGCAATTATCATGACTGATATTATTATTGGCCAATTTTTACCTAGGGGTATCCAAGGCCCTAGCACGTGACAAGTATATAATTGTTCTTTTAATATTCACACGCTCCTAATAATACCAAGCTAAGCCATCCGATGACATCATCAAAGTCGTGTTTGACGAGCATTTGGACAACTACGGTCAACCCTCTGTCACCGTGTCCTGCCTCGTGAATGAAACCGACCAACCCTATCCAACTCTTCGCAGCTTTGATACCATCGTTGGGGGTGTGCTTCTCTCGAAAGCAAGCTCTTCGCCATCATTTACGATATCGCCACGCCCTGCAGGCTGCACTAGTATCACTTGCAGAGGAGAAAATGTCATGGGATCAACGACGACCGTTGAAGAATTTTGTCCAAGAGGTGACACATTGTCAACACCTTATCTCAATGCACTTACACTTTCTTTTTGACATACTCGATTAACTGCAACTTCAACAAAACACAATAATTATCATCTAGTGTGATCTATCTAATACAGGATTTAAATACTATATTGCTGTTAAATTGTTATTATGACAACAGGCACACCAGAAAAAACTATAAAACAACAACAACAACAACAACAAACCCGTACACAAAATAAGGTATAAATGTCTTTATTCAGTGGAGCCAATGGATAGTGTATGTTCACCCACCTTGAAAGAATACAGTGTTCCACTGTGTGAAAAAAAAAAACAACAACGCGAAAACACAGTGTGAACACATTGTGTACACGGTGTAAGGTCTAATCACACTGTTAGATTCGAGCGTTTTAACTTTATAGCCGAATACGTGGACAAATTGTGAGCTGTGGGGCACAGTGTTCTTCCCCGCAGGATACGTACAACATTATGTAATATAAAATTATCTTATGTATGTCTATACACACATGTAATGTATAAGTTACCTGATGTGTGATCGAGTCATAACATTCCGAAGAATTTCGGAAGTGATAGTCTCAGTAGTCCTCCTTTTTATTCGAAAGCAAATAAAGATCTGTAAAATAAGAATCTTGTTAGGATTGAAGATGAAAATTAGACACAACGTAAATGCATACACCTTCTGTTTTCATTCAAAATAATACTTATCATTGTTCTGTAGAGTCCTTTGCTGCATTCATAGATTGCTCGGTTCATACCCGGTTCATTTGAAATATATATATATATATATATATATATATATATATATATATATATATATTAATAAAGATTTCCCACACTATAACCACACGCGACTATCAGATAATAACCATTCATTCATAATCACCACCAAGTATAAACACACTTCTACTGCAGGCATACACACGAGCAAGAAGACAGACATTGTCCTGTACAATGTATCTAATTTCGCCACAGGTCATTACGGCAGCGTGTCAATCAACCATTAATTCTGATTAATTTCATATCATTTATTTGATTTAATTTCCAACAAAGAATATCTGCAGCATGACATACGCAAAAAAAAAAAAAAAACTTAACAAACAGAAACCATAGTTATACGAAATTAATGTTGTTTATTAAAATGTGAAGTGCTCGTTTCTTTAAATTACAACCCAGAGTAATATCAGATGGTCAATGTCTTTTCCTTTGATATTTTAGCAAACTATGACCGACATCGAGGAGTTCTTCGACAACCATCGACATCCTACGCACTGATAGCTGTGCTGTTCGTCCTCGCCATCGCTGTGTGCGTCTTGTATGTTGGACGTCGACGACTTCAAGGAGGTATATTAAAACAGTTGCACTTGATGAAGATATCTATATTGTCAATAGTTATGTATTACGTATTTGACATTAATTGTATAGTTTGTATGTCATTTGCATATGTTTATTTCATGTATCATATTCAAAGATATCACACTCAAATTATTTGTTGTAAAGAGTAAAAAGAGCATTTATGTGTAGATGATGATTATGTTGCGTAATAAATGAGAAAGAAGAGCTAAGAATGTCATCTAATTTCCTTTCTGGCATTTCATATTTACAAATGTGACCTTGCATCACAAAACGAACAAAAAGTCGCACCCATTGATTTTACGTGAGGACTCAAAAAAGGTTCAATGGGTCAACCAAGTCAGTCTTGAGTTGTTGTTTGTTTGTTTTTTTCTGGAAGAGCTGACGTTCTACACTATTCTTTTTTGGGGGGTCATAACATGAATGGGAAGATGCGTTTTCAGCAGTTTTTCTACAACCCTTTTTTGGGGAGAGAAGAATGATCAGGTATGTCTTAGAGGCCCCTTTTCTATTTCTTAAAATCCTTTGCACACTCTTTACTTTCAAGTCTAATAACTTGTGAAAGGATAAAGCTGCTGCTTTGAAAGTTGGCATTAAACATGAACATAATGTGTTGACGGAATACACTCAATTTCAGCTTAATTTGATAATCCCTTCAATGTTGTTGCTCCGGTGGTTTACATCCTGTGTTTTGTCCCTTTCACTGCACAGCTAGCACGGCTTAGCATGGATTAAAGTGCATGAATAGACCCTGTACTTCAGAGCCACTTTTCTCGGTTCCCACTTTTCCAGAGTGTGTGCTCTCTTTTCAGTATTCAGATAGGTTATAGGGGAGTCCATTTGAATTGAGTTATACATCGTTTTAAAGCTAAACGTCTGCTCTTTTAGAATCTGTCTTTAACTAAAAATCCATGCCTGGCGACTTTTTGTTAGTTTTGTGGTGCAGGGTCACAAATACATCTAGTCACTTGAAGCATTATGTGCCTGAATAGGGCACTCGCGTTCATAGGATCTCTAGGGAAATGATGGAAAAGTAACGAATCACTTTACACACTGTTTTAAACATCCTCCTCGTAAATTTGTAATTTTAATGAACGTTTCATTTACACCAGCTATGCGTACTGAAGGACACTTTCTCTAACTACTGTAGACATTTATCCTAATGCGATAATAAACATGCGCAACTGAAATTATTTGACTGCCGAAAAAAACACACCATATTTTCGTGATTGAAAATCATGTATCAAATGTGAATCATTCATATTAAAGTCTCATTTCTATTTTTCATTCAACGTTCCATTCTTTGTCAGGTTTTCGGCGATTTATCCTTGGACTGTGCACATGGCCATAGCAATCAATCTATACCATTGTGAATTGTATAAGTTTGTAAATTTCAGTGGCACTTGGTGTCAAAGCAGGAATTTCATCTCAGTGACAGCGATAATTGTGAAAGGGCACTATATACAGTCGATACAAATGCACAGATTAAGAGAAAGTTTATGATATACGGGAAATACTAAAAAATAGTGTTGTGATGCTTGACGATAATTTTCTACAAAACATTTTTTTAAGCACTCAATCTAAGGACAAGCACGTGAATGTTAGCATCTATATACAAGCTATAGGCATCAACAAATAAATACTCAGAGCAAATGAAGAGCGTGACACATTAATAGCATTGCATTCAGAATGTCTTTTGATTTTGAAAAGTATTGTTTTTCCAAAAGGAAACTTTTTGGTAGTTGTTTAAGATGGACCATTTATATGAATAGGACGAGACTATAACCTGTGTACACAGAGCGATCGAAATTGCAAATATTATATGTGAAACTATACTAGATGACAAGCACATCATTGCTTCACATTTATTCCAATTATTCACTAAATATCGAAAGGAAATGAGAGTCATTAACAAAACTATGGAAAGAAGGACATTTGCCTGAAGTGTTATCAATACAACTGGTATGACTTGCGCGACATAGATCTATCAGTGCACTTCTGTCAGCAAAGGAATAAATTTGTCTCAAGTGTTTTTAACCGTTGATTTTGTACAAAAGTTCATTAGGTCAATGACGCCTCTGTTGGATAGGATACCCCAGACAAGAAGTATAAAAGAAAATTTGTTAATTATATTCAGTTGTATCGTATTACGTCATTGTGTTAGGTTCAGGCGAGCTCATCCGGCTGTGAGGTTAGGATTCAGGAATATGGTTAAGGTGCAAGGCAAGTCTTAATTTAGCATGTAGGAAAAGTTTTTTTGTAAAGCAAATCTTTGTTGCATGCTTTCTGTCTGATGCATACATGTATGTTAATTGCTTTTGGTAGGGTGTGTGTAAGTACTGACGGTAGGGAATACGAAGTAAAGAATTTTTTTTGTTAGCACATTACATACGGGTTCCAGTCATAATCCACGAGTCTTGAATCGACGTCGGCGAGCGGGCGAGCGGGACTGTAATGCTGGGGCGACTACCGGTACAAGGAGCCTCGCTAGCTGAGGACCGAACCTGCCGACGATCTGCATGCAGTCTACTGGATACGTCGCCGGCGCTGCACCAAATTCTGAGGGGGACCCGACCCGGAACCCAGAGAACCAAAGTTGAAAGTTACGTTTTTATGTGTTCTATATTTTATTTAATATTTTCATATCAGAACTTCAACCTTGTTCCAACAATCAAAATTCGATTATTAAACACGTTGTTTTAACTTTATACTTGGTCCGTTTCGATTCGAATGTTTATGAGTCAACGTAGCAGAATAAATGACAAAAAAGGTCGCTCATGTTACAAGTACTTGCTTTTTGTGTGTGTGTGTGCTAATGGGCACAAAATACATATTACTTTGATCTTCCTCTATATTTGGAACATTTGTAAGATAGAATTGACCGAACAGCATTAAAAAGATGTTCTGCGCTGTGCAAGCACCATATTCATCGAAAACATGTACATGACTTCAAGTCACTATGGTTGTGTCATGAAGAATGTAGTACAAATAAAAAGACTGAGACTTCAAATTTGCTTTCAACATGGAAGCTTTAGAAAAAATTCCATGGTAATGAGTTACATTTTAAGTCACATTCTCTTTTTCATAGTTCCATCGCTTCAAAGAATTCATATCTTATGTTATTCTTGTCTCTTGTTCAACAGGAAACGAAGTGTTTGTGAAAACGTTTAAATAAACAATGCATGGTAGCTTCTTGTGAAGATTTCCTGGCTCTTTCATTACATCGTCTAGTTTCCTCCTATCAATCATTAGCAATATTGAACTGAACGGAATTGAACGGTACAACACGATTTTTTCAGGTTCATTATGCAATGTTATCTGCAAAAACAAATAACTCATCTATGTGATAGTCCCATGTATTCACTAATCACATAATATATGCATTTACATACATGTCCATAACCACGTATTCGTGTAATGATTCAAATATCAAACCATATACGCGCCTATACACCATTTCTTTGTACAAGCAGACTAACAAGCAAATGACTCCCTAGCCTACAGGCAGCATTGCTGCTGCCAGAGGGAAATCTATTGGTTGAGAGTCTATGTTGCATGATGCTGAAGAAGCACATATATGTGACCGTGCATCACAAAACTAACATAAAGTCGCACACACTGATTTTGTGTGAGAACTGAAAATAGGTGAAATGGATCAACCGAACCGATCTTGACTTTCTCATGTTTTCTGGAAGAGCAAGTCTTCTTCTACATTATGCTAAAATCTGGGATCATAAAACGGGCAAGAAAGTGCGTTTTTTAGCATTCTATCTCGAACATTTTTTGGCAGAATAGTGTGATTAAGTGTGTCTTTAGAGTCCCCTTTTCATTTCTTAAAAACCTTGTACACACTCTTCACTTTCAACTCCTATAACTTTTGAAAGGATAATGCTACTGCTTTGAAAGTTGACATTGAGTAAGGACGGAATGTGTTAATAAAGCATGCTCAATTTCATTTCAATCCAATAATCCCTTCATTGTTGTTACTCCAGTAGTTTACATCCTGTTTTTGTCCCATTCATCGCACAGCCAGCACGGCTTGGTAAAGATAAAGCGCTTGAATAGACATTGTACTTCAGAGCCTTCTTTCTCAGTTCACACTTTTCCGGAGTGTGTGCCTTCTTTCCAATGTTTAGATAGGTTTAATAGGAGGGTCCATTGGTTTGAGTTAATACATCATTTTAAAGCTTAAAGTCTGCTCTTTCAGAACATGCTCTTAACTAAGATTTCATGTCTGGCGACTTTTTGTTTGTTTTGTGATGCAGGGTCACATATCATATATAATATGCACCTTCCCCTCGATTCAACATAACTTGCATGTTTCTGTGATATTAATGTGACTTACAAAAGACATGTCGAGGGAAGTTATGCTGAGTCGAGGGGAAGATGCATTCTAATGTCTTTTGTTAAACATTAATTTTTAGTACTTTACCAGTGATTGACAGATGAGCACACAAGAGGAATGTTGGTTTGGAAGGATTCTCTCTGTGTGTGTGTGTGTGTGTGTGTGTGTGTGTGTGTGTGTGTGTGTGAACGTTTTCTATCTGAAGAAAAATAGAAAAAAAAATCGTTAAAAATATAGAGTGTTTCTAGATATTCGTTTCACCGCTAAACTGATGTCGAGGGTATCATAATTCAAAAAAAAAAAAAATCAACATGCATTTAGATTTCAGGGGCCCTTTAATAAAATGTTGTAAAGCCCCCGCCCCAAACCCCCTTTTGTGAAATTCTTTGATAAGCCCCAGGGCCTGGATGTTAACCTTATAAAGCCCAAGGGGGGGGGGGGGCACATTGTGCTCCCTACCAAATTTTCATTCGCCACTCCTACACCCTTTACCCGATTTCAACCAAATTTGGTGACTTTTCCTAAAATCTTATTGCAAACATTTTGATATATAATTTAGCTATGTCTGATATTGCTGGTTGCCATGGCAACCGTAAACTGACAACCATGTTCATCAGATTTTGCATGTTTTTCTGTTCAAATTTCAATCAACAATATAATAATGAATGAAATGAGTGTTTTCTTGGCTGTAATTTGTCGAATTTGTCGAATATTACCTTGAAATGGTCTTCTTATTATTTCCTTTATTTTTATATGACGTAGGCATCAAACAATAGATATAATAGAAATAATCTAAAATACAGCATTTTCTAAAGACTACCCTTTTATTTTGTGACATTATCACACGAACTTTGCCTGTAATATCACTTGTTGATCAATCTGCAAACTCAGAATTCCAATATTATGGAAATATTAGATGTGATACCAATATTTGTAACTATCCCAAGCAATACATCATAGGTTTCATATGCTTCTTTATATTGTAATGAATAGCGCCCCCACATGTTGACCTTGAGAAATTTTAACCATAACAAATAATGAAGGTTGACTTGCTTTTCCTTTGTGCCAAATGTGAAAATGATTGATATAAAATAGAAACATATACACATGGGATAAAGAAATATAAAGAAACTAGAAATGTCGCTTTGGCGACTGGTATGCCTCCGCCATAATGCATGATTTTCCCAATAGGTCTAGATAGTACATGTGGACAATGTGTGATTACATTTTCACAAAATTGGCAAAATATTGAAATGACAAGTTTGTCACAAATGTGTTGAATGTTCACCTTCCTTGACCTAGGTTTAATTGGATGAATAGGAGAGCATGTATCTAGGGGTTTAAGGACTTTAAATCGACTTTGACCCATTCATACATTTAGGCATTGAGTAATTTTCAAGGTACAGGTGTGGAGAAAAAGTGCAATTTCTGAATTGAATAGTAAATTGTTACCATTTTCATCTGGCCCTTGACCCTAAAATTCATAAGATAATCACTTTCAGGTAGAACATGCATAATATGTACTAAGTTTCAAGATAACTTGAGCCACTTCCGAGATATGGAGGAAAAAGTTAGTTCAGCACTTTCACTTGATCTTTGACCTTTGAGGCAAAAAAAGGAGAAAAAAAAAAAAAACTTTCCAGAGAATTTCTATTAGGTTACACATGTATGCATACACCAAGTGTAAAAAAAATAACCCTGGTGGCATTGCATGATAGGAGGGAAATAGTAAAATTTTGAAGTGTTGCACTTGACCTTTGACCCCTGACCTTTGACCCTATGAACCCTACATTCTCTAGATAATCACTTCCAGTACAGTATATGTATATACTATGTTCCATGAAGATACCTTGAACAATTTTCCAAGGTATGGAGAAAAAAAAGAAGTTTTAATATTTTTACTTGACCTTTTGACCTTTGACCTCATGACTCAAACTTTCACCTGAGAATCTTAATTGGGTAATACATGTATACACTAAGTTTCAAGAAAATATCTTCAGGCATTCAATAGATATGGTGGAAATAGTGAAATTTTATGTATTTGACCCTGACCTTTTGACCTTTGACCTTTGACCTCATGACCCAAACTTTCACCAGAGAATCTTAATTGGGTAATACATGTATACACTAAGTTTCAAGAAAATATCTTCAGGCATTGAATAGATATGGTGGAAATAGTGAAATTTTATGTATTTGACCTTGACCTTTTGACCTTTGACCTTGAGCATGTGCACCCAAAAGTTGATAGGCACAACTTCACCCCCTAATACACATACATGCCAAGTTTCATTAGGATACCTCAACAGGTTTTGATAATTACCTTGTTCACAAAATTCATTACGGACGGACGGAAGGACGGACGGACGGACGGACGGACAACCCGAAAACATAATGCCTCCGTCACCACTTCGTGGCGGAGGCATAAAAATATGATTTTAGCATATTTCCTATGTATTTCTTTGTATTTTGGCAAATAGCACCCTCAATAGGTGACCTTGAGAAATTTTAAATGTTGGGTCATGTAGAGTATGAGTTGCTCTACCCATGTGCCAAATATGACGGTGATACATCATATAATAAAGAAGTTATATAGGAGGGGGGGGGGGGGCACAATGTGCCCCCCCCCCCCCCCTTGGGCCTGGAAGGGGTCAAAATAGCTTGGGCTTTATAGGGTTAAGGTGAGAAACGTCTAAATGTTTTAAAGCCTCCCACCCCCTCCCCTTACGAAATCCCTTGATGCGCCCATGAATGTTAAGGTGAAAAAAAAAAAAAAAAATCTTAATGATGACTGTCTCTCGACCTCAATATTATACGCTGTAACCACTGGTAACATACGGTCGTATCTGCTGGGAAATAGACTTGTCGTTGAGGGCGGCTGCTTGCCATCTGCTGGCACTTGATCACTTGAATGCATGATGGGCCTAATTCTATCAACCCAGTATACAATACGTGGACAAAAACATCAGCGATAATTGCATTTTCTGTGTGGAAAAAGAAAGTGAGCAAAATCTCAAAGATTCGTTCCTTTCTTATTGTAACATTAATATAATAAGAATAAGAAAAAAAAAACATGCATTGCATACATTGAAAGGATATAGCCATAGAACAGGCGCCCTACTGCTGAAATACAGCGCTTCATGAAACGAACATTTTAACAGGGACCAAAATAATGCGTTTGTGGCATTTTCGTGCAGAAAGTAAACCAAGACCCTTACTACAACTGTACAATTAGAGACTCGTCTGTACAGGGCTTCGACGGTATTTCGAGGTCTGGAGATATTATAAAAAAGCCGAATAGCTTAAACGATAACTTATTGGACATCGCATGAATCGACCTAACAGGTAATTATTGAGAAAACTGCAATGTACGGAGAAGCGTGCCTCTTATCACCTTGTTTACTGCAGTCATCCTCGACGAGTCCATAATGTATCAAAATTTTCTGTTTGTTTTTGTTTTCCTTAAAAAATCAAAATGAGTAAGCTCCCTATCATTGAAAGCATAATCATAACCGTAATCAGCAAAATTGTTTTCGTTGTGATCGTTCTTATCATTACCATATTCATCACAGTTAAATCATCTTTAATACACTTACCGGTATCGGCAAAACGAAGATTTAATATCAGTTCGTAATTAGCTGCCAAACACATTGGTACATTTTCCCTTTCTCTCTCTCTCTCTCTCTCCCTCTCTCTCTATTGGTTGGTTTATAGGAAATCTACTCGTTTTAAGACGCAGGTTTGGTGATTTGTCCGCCATTGTTTCGAATCCACCCCGAGTATATGTGACCCTGCATTACAAAAAAAAAAAAAAAAATTGTTACAATTAGATTGTTGATTAAAGGCGTTATTCCGAAAAAAAAAAAGGTTCTCTGCTTTAAAATGATGTGTAACTCAATAAGAATGGAAGTTTCCAACGATATTGGAAAGACTGCACACGCTCTCGAAAAATGTTTACTGCAAAAATACTCTCTATATAAGCGTTGTACCTTACCGAGCTGTGGTATATGGAATGAATGGGACAAAAGACAGGAAGTAAAACTCCAAAGTGACAATGTAGAAGAGATTTTCAAATCAAGCTGAAACGAGGAAGAATCTATTAATACTTTAATATTTTATTCAGGTCTAATTCCAAATTCCAAAGGAGTAGTTTTATTTGTTTTAAATGTTTTTAGAGTTCAAATTGAAACGTTTATATAAAGGGCTTTCAAGCAATGAAAGAAAATTTTAAGACTTATACTGAATCAAACCTTTCTATCAAAACAAACAAAAAACAAAGACAAATCCAGAAAAAGTGCGAAATTGAGATTTCGCACTTTGTTTTATGATTCCAAACTTTCAACTAATGATGATAATAAAAATATTGATAGGTTGTATACATTTCACCTTTTTTTTGAGTCTTCAATTAAATCCTCGGCGTGCGACTTTTTTTTTTTTTTTTTTGGGGTTTCGTGATGCACAATCACATAATTATATTCTTCCATAATTTTTGTGGTCTTTTTTTTTCTAGCTAAACAACGATTATTCAAGTACTTATTCACGTCGATGTATGGCAATTTATTAGTCAGTTCCATTTAAGAAGCTTGTTTATATTTATGACGTATCATATAAATTGTCAGCTGAGAACCAGAAAAATCTTCGAGTGATCCCCGAGATCATTCCAGAATTAGTGAAGATAAACATTTTCTCCACTCAAAATTTACTCCAATTCAATTCCTAGCTCACTCTTGCTGTCACTCACTCCTTCAAAAGTAACCTTTTCACTGCTGTTCCTGATAAAACTATGAATATGATTATGGAAAGCATCTGCTTTTGTGGTCGTAGAATCTAAATCGTTTTTTTTTTTTCTTAATGGACGTGGGCACTGTGAGTGATGCTACCTTGGAACTTGGGTCAGTCATAATGTTAGAACAAAAGCACTCATTGTTTTTGAAGTGTCTTTGTTATCTATATCGCAAAAAAAAAAAAAAATATATGTTACTTTGTCAAATTCTCTCTCTTCAAGCGAAGAGCAGCGATCGACGCAGGTATAGTCATTTAATGAACACAATACTTATACCTCGTGTCCCCCAAAAAGCGGAACGGTGGATTTTCAGTTCCTTGCGTTCTAAAAGTGATATATTTTTTGACATCATTAGAAAGAACATCTTCCGCAGAAGACAATGATACCACAATCAATAAATTTAGTTCAGTACTTTTTTTTTTATTCTACGCCAATTTCTGTAAATGCAGTCATTTTCAAATTTCGCTGGATTTTTGCGACGTATGAGATAATAATTTGGGTGCGACACGCGTTCCACACCGTATGATCCATGTAAACAAAAGATAATCAGTAAAGCTTTTACATTGGGCGCGCGCGTGCGCGCGCGCACACACACACACACACACACACACACTGTTTTTCCTGCCCCGCGCGCCCAATGTGAAGGCTGTATCTTTTGTTGAAATGTTGTAATTCCCGCCTCCACTGTATTAGTCCAGATTCTGGACGTTTTTTTATCATTACGCATCCACGCGCGCTCCACAGCTTATCGCGCTATCCCCTGTAACCGCTCGATATCGATGAGGGCGCCAACAAACCTGTCCGAATGTTTTGGAGGTCGAGATGCGTGCGTGCGTGGCAAATAATACACGAGCGTACGGTGGGGCATACGCGTGCTGTAGCGGTGTGTGCGCGCGGTAAATGATCACACAAAACAGTCCAGGCAGTGGACTACCACTGTATGCTCGTACCAATCATAGGCGCCTCACTGTCGTCCATGCATTTATTTGCAAAGCGTATTCCTGCATTAAGCAGGCGACCTTTTTTTTTTTTTTCCTTTTTTTTCGCACTGGGACATCATCCGTCTGAATGTAACTTGCATATTGCTGTTGTTATCAAAGACTATTAGAAATCGGAACTCGGAATTTACTTCATGTTTCAGAAATGATAATCACGTGACAGCATTTTGATCAATCGCACATTTCAGTCTCTGTATAATTCATATATTATGTATATCTACGCAAATGAAGAGCCGGGTGCGGGCCCTCTCTGCCGTCGTAACATGGAATGGAAGCAGCACGTTCACTACCCAACATTCTTTGTGGACAATGGGATGGCGATTGCCCAAAGGGGAAGGTTACATAGGGAGTGTTCAACCATCGCGCCTTCTCGAGAATTGCGTTGACTAAATTACTTGAGACATTTGGGCATTGCAATCAAAACTTACGTTCACAATCAGAACGCATATTCATTTTGTTTTACACGAACTGTGTCAGCCTTCGACTACCGTGATGGACGGAATATACGACCTCGTTCTGGTATTAATGACATTGACCGTGTTGTGTGGCCATGACGCAGGAGGTAAGTTTTGTATTGAGCTGAGAGTTGCCCAAAACCGAAGATAATAACTTTCACTGAAAGATGAGTAGTGAGTATGACACTACAGAGCCAATGGGAATATCATCAAAATATTTTTTTTTTCTTCAGTTAGTGTGAAAGTTTGACTCGTACAAATCGATAATTTAAAAATTTCATTCGATCTGTTTTAACTTAAATCTTCCACTATTTTAGTGGCTGAGTTTAACTATCAACCGATATACCTATAAATATTGCATTTCCTTACTTGTCGCAACATTGATGCAATAAAGCCTTGCCATAAGAAAGGCAAGTGATGCACAATTACCGAAATTTGAGTGCCTTGATGTAACGTGCATGAAGTCAGTATCTATATTGAATCCTCACTTCCTTTGTTACAGTCATCTTTACCAGTGTATTTTCTTTTCCCAATAAGGTTAGTAAGATTATAGGCGATTTTGCTTGAAGAATGATACGGTGCACCAAACAAAAATAACTGCATAACTTAAGAGTAGGCCCTATAAACCTCCAATGCCGATATGGTGAAACAAAAATAACTGGATATTTTAAGAGTATACTTTAACCTCCAATGCGGGGTACAAATCAGCAGAAAAAAAAAAATGTACTGGGGAAATGAATCTCACCATTTTCCCATACTTTAAAAGAGTAGGCATTAAGCTTTAAGATGGTATATAATATCCTTGAATTGGACGTCCCTAGTTTGTAATGAAAAAAAAAATGTAGATAAAAGGAATATCAAGAGGGAATTAGTAAATGCAGCTTCATAGAAAGAGGAGGAAAGACGATATACAGGTTATACTTAGTTAACCAAATAATTATATTGTTCGATACTGTGAATCGTACGCCCTTGTAGGCCCTACTATTCAGACAATTATTTCAATGGATGTGTATGCTTGTGTGGCTTATATCTCGCTCATGGCGGTATACGTTATAGGTAGTTCGCGTGCGAATTTCCACACAGGAATATGGACGGCACGCTCAGCCGTGCAATATAACAGCTTTGGAATACATAGAACAGCAAATGTAAATTCATGGTAGCAGCAAATGTACACTAGGACTGCATTCTGAAAGGGCAAGGCTTATGATGCCGTGGCTGTGCCGTGGGGAATATCATGTGAACTTTGCACCCCAACTTTGAACTTGGCTTATGGGCAACGGCGTAAATCCGTACTGAGGAGTGGGGGGGGGGGGGGGATGACTGGCGATAGTCACCATCACCACGATTACAAGCCCATAACCGGACCGGCGCAGCCCTTGGGGGGGGGGGGGGGGGAAGCTTCCCTACCCCCACCCCCCCCCACACACACACTTTACAGGGATCAAATGTCCCACTTTTTTCCATGCAAAGTGGGAGGGAAGTAGTAGCAAAAATATGAAGACTTTTTGTTCTTGTGTTTTGTTTGTTTTTTGTTTTTTGTTTGTAAGCCAACTTTCGGCGGAAAATCAGACCTTAAAAGTATGAAGACTTTTTTGTTGTTGTTTCTCTTGTCTTTTTCTCTTGTTTTTTTTCTTCTTAACTGACAGGCGATTTTGAACCCCCCCCCCTTTCAAAAACGTAGGGCAGCCCTGAATAATGCCCAAATAAATTCAATAAAATGCTAATAAGGATATCCATTTCTTTGTATGTAATAACGTAGTAGATATTTTCCTGTAGCTATTAATAGTATTCTTCAATTTTCTTGATTTAAGTCAGTAAAGCAATCATCCCAGGGGCATCGTTCCGTTTTAATGATTGGGGGTAGGGGAGGAACTTTGAGTTTGAATATCTGTGCGAGGAAGCGGAGCGGCTTAGCGAGGGGAGGGTGTGGGAGGGGGGTATCCCCTCCCACACGAGGAAAATTTGGCATTTTCAGACCTGAAATTCAGCGATCTGGTGCACACTTTTGGTGAAATTTGGGATTTTTTTCCTATCAAAAAACAAGTAAGAAAAAGAAATATTCATAGATAATTGAATGACTACATCGTGGTATTTCAGCTCTTGCTCCGCCTGTGCGACATTACTGTGAAGGCCTACTAAATACTGGGGCCAATCACCGGCGTAGCCAGGATTTGATCTTAGGGGGAGCGGTTAGATGCGAGGGAGCGATGCGAGCGAGGGGGGGGGGGAGGGTATGGGTGGGGGGTTTCCCCCTGCCACAGCGAGAACTTTTTGCATATTGATGTTGCAAATGGTGCAATTTGATGCATGTTTTTGCGTGTTTTAACGAGTTGAAACAGTTCCACTTGTTTAAGGTTGCAGTATATTTTAGTGTAGATTATTATTGAACAATTTGCCTATAAAATGGTATAATATGAATACACTAGTCTTCTTGTATTAATTCTTACACTGAAAATCAAAAAAAAAAAAAAAAAAAACATGCACACGAGGGTGTAGATAGGGGCATATCCCCTCCCACACGAAGGTGATTTTGCGTTTTCAGACCTGAAATTCAGCGATCTGGTGCAAATTTTTGGTGCAATACTTTTTCATCGAAGTGTTAAAATCACGGAATTTAGCTCTTATTCCGAATGTGTACCATCTGTGCGTATGTATAAAGTCTAGTGAGGTAGAGCTTAGGGGAAGGGGGATTCCCCATCCCGCTCGCGGAGCTTTTGCGTTTTTAGAATTGAAATAAAGCGATCTGGGTATAGCCACAGTCTACTTCTTCGCATGGCGGGTGGGGGGGGGGGGGGGTTGCGAGCAGGGAGAAGGCGTGGGCGAGTGTTATCTCGACCCTTCCCTTCCGATGGAGCTTTTATCTTTTTAAGGTTGAAATTGAGATATCTCGTATACGCATATTTGATGGAATCAACATGTGGGAAATCACAAGAAAAAAAAAACTGATGGGGGGGGGGGGGGGGAGCCGAGGGAGGAAAGGGTCGATTAAAAGGGATGATTCCCCTTATACATGAGGGAACCTTCAGTTTTCGGAATATAAGTGATAAGTCTTGTGCACTCAGAATTATTGAGAATTTTTTTTTTTTGTAAATCTAAAAAGTGTACTTAGCTAGGGAAAGAGGCACAGAGGGGGAGGGTTTGGGATGGGTATACCCCCTCCCAAGCACGAGCGATTTTGCATATTTGAATTGAAATTCAACGATCTGGTGCACACTTTGAGTGAAATGCTCAAAAAAAAAATATCTTATTTGATGAAAGGTTGGAAAGGAGACCCGCTTCATGTGCATGCTTACAGTATACACGCATTTTTTTTTCCGCCTCCCAAATCCCCGGTCCAAACCTTAGGGGGGGGGGGGGGGACCGCCCCCATCGAACCCCCCCCCCCCCCCCGGCTACGCCAGTGCTGAACGGGGAGGGTATGGGAGGGGTAAGGCCTGTCCCCCTCTTACGCGAGTGAGATTTTGTAATTTCAGAATTTAAATTCAGCCATTTTTGGGTGAAATATTTAGACAGTTTTGTATAAAAAAGTAAGAATATTTCCACATCTCGGGAGTTACGAGGAGGAGCAAACTGATCTGTTTGTCCCCAATACTTTTATGGGGGAACCATCCCCCTCCCCCTCCATCGACGCCTCTGCACATGAGGAAGCTTTTGTAAGTGAAAGATCTGCTGCACACTCTTTGATAAGTATAAGGAAATAAAACGTCAATCTCAAAAGTGTACAAAGTCTATCGAAAGGGACCCAGTAACGGAGCTTTTGCATATTTATGATTGCAATTCAGCGATCCGGTGCATAATTCTGGCGGTAGTTGTCCAATTTTCCATAAAGGAAGTTCGAGATTTGTCCTCATCTCGGGAATTGCTTGGGGGACAAATGAGTTGTCTGCCCCAGCATTTCCGTAGGGGCGGGGCAAATGCCCCTTTGCCCCCCCCCCCCCCCGAGATAGATTCGACGCCCCTGATCATCCCTGGGTATCCCCATAGATGTATGAGAGTCATCATCGTTTCAGGAATGATTCAGGAAATGGAGGGGGGGGGGGGTTCAATTATGGCGGTATAGTTTTTGTTATTGTTTGTTTGTTTTCGTACATAATTTGCGGATGGTCCGGAGTTGCTCGCTTCATAGCATGTTTACATGTAAGCCTATGCTATTTGACGTTGTTAACGTCTGGACCATACCTTATGTCGATATTACTTTCTTCGCGAGCGAGCGAAGCGAGTGAGCGCTTGAGAAAATTATGTATACATTATCCTACAAAATAGAATACTGTTCAGCTCTGTTACCTGTCTGAAGGCGGGCGTACGAACGTCATGCAATATGCCAAAATTGATACAATCACATTTCTGCTTCCTCCATTTTTTTCCTCAAATTTCAGGGGGGGGGGGATGATTGTACAGGCCATCCCCCCTCCTCCATTTCAGGGGGGGGGGATATATCCCCCATCCCCCCCCCCCCGGATTTACGCACATGCCAACGGCGTAAATCCGTGCTGAGGAGTGGGGGGGGGGGGATGATCGGCGATAGTCACCATCACCACGATTACAAGCCCATAATAGCCGGACGGGTGCAGCCAGTGGCGTTCCGTGGCGGGTTGGTCAAGACATGGGGGGGGGGGGGGGCACATCGTGGAAAAGTAATTTTGAGGGTGTGTATGCATGCTTATGCGTGTGTGCGTGTGTATGTGTGTGTGTGTGTGCGCGTATGTGCGTGTGCTGTCAGTCTGGAAACTGTAATGGGGACTGCAATACATAACGGGATGTGATACATTCCACTGCGCAGTCATTTTTTCCTTATGGAAAATGAAATGACGGTGTGAAACGACAAATTACTGGCAGCAACATCAGGAGAATTGCATAACAATTAAATGCGAGTGAGCTTGAAAATTTTGACAATTTACAGTCCCAAAACTGCCGTTTGTAGCTATATTTTTTCGCTTTGGAAATTAAGGGGGCGCACCGGACGCAACTGCTGACAATTACTGGCAGCGACATGTGGAGAATGACACACCGATTATATGCGAGCGAGCTTGAAAATTTGGACATTTTACAGTCCCCAAACTGCCGGTTGTAGCTATATTTTTTCGCTTTGGAAATCAAGGGGGCGCACAGGGCGCAACTGCTGGCAATTACTGGCAGCAACATCAGGAGAATGGCATCACGATTAATGCGAGCGAGCGAAGCGAGCGAGCATGACAATTTTGATATTTTATTGTCCCCAAACTGCCGTTTGTGTAGCTATATTTTTTTTTTCGCTTTTGAAATTAGGGGGGGGGGGGCGCACCGGACGCAACTGCTGGCAATTACTGTCAGCGACATCAGGAAAATGACATAACGATTATGCGAGCGAGTGAAGCGAGCGAGCTTGAAAATTTTGACATTTTACAGTCCCGAAACTGCCGGTTGTAGCTATATTAATTTCGCTTTGAAAATTAGGGGGGGGGGGGCGCACCGGATGCAGCTGCTGGCAATTACTGGCAGCGACATTTTAGAGAATGACGTAACGATTATATGCGAGCGAGCGCAGCGAGTGAGCTTTAAAGTTTTGACATTTTACAGTCCAAAAACTGCCGTTTGTGTAGCTGTATTTTTTCACTTTGGAAATTAAAGGGGGAGGGGGCGGGGGGGGGGGGCGCACCGGGCGCAACTGCTGGCAATTACTGGTACCAACATCAGGAGAATGGCATAGCGATTAAATGCGAGTGAGCTTGAACATTTTGACATTTTACAGTCCTAAAACTGCCGTTTGCAGCTCTACTTTTTCGGCTTTGGAAATTAAGAGGGGGTGCAATGGGTGCAACTGCTGTCAATTACTGGCAGTGACATCAGGAGAATACCATAACGATTGAATGCGAGCGAGCGGAGCGAGCGAGCTTGAAAATTTTGACATTTTCCAGTCTCAAAACTGCCGTTTGTAGCTATACTTTGGAATAAGGGGGGCGCACCGGGCGCAACTGCTGGCAATACTCGCAGCAACATCAGGAGAATGGCATAGCGATTAAATGCGATCGAGCGGAGCGAGCGAGCTTGAAAATTTTGACATTTTGCAGTCCAAAAACTGCCTTAAAGTTGTAGCTATATTTTTTCGCTTTGGAAATTAAAAGGGGGAGGGGCGAATCCGCCACTGGTAGTCAAGGGTGTCGGTTTATGTTCATGATTAGGGGAGGTATGACCAGCGAGGGGGCGTCGAAGTGACCAAATGGGAGAAGGATATCCAAAATGTGCACTTTAGAACATCCTCTAATATCATTGTTTGTGTTTGTGTGTGTGTGTGTTTTATATGCATGAAAAAGTTAGAAAATAGCCCAGGTCAAGTCTTATTATTGGCAATGCAAGGCATTTTGGTATAGACTGGTATGTAAAGCAACGCTGCAAAATCATTAATGATCTAGCTTTGATATAACGAAGCGTAAGGTACATACATTAAAGGTGTACATTCTACATCAGATTGCGCAATATTGCAGCGACTCTGTTTGCCGTTCGGATGTTCTGAGTACACTGCGCACATCCTGCTTATAGTAGAGGCTACTATGTAATCCCGTGAGATTTTTGTGCCAAAATTGATTTTTTTTTTGGCTAACTTTGTCAATTTGGGAGTGCTGAATCAAAAAAACTTTGGTTCCATTTTTCCGACCACGTCTTCAGCCGCCATTTTGAATTTCAAAATGGCCGCCATAGCAAACTGTATTTTTATCCATATCTCATTAAGTGAGCATTGTAGAAGCTTCAAATTTGGTGCAAAATGCATGGTTGTGATGTCAGACACTGTGGTATATCTTTTTTTGATATTGTGGCTCGTTTTGATACAATTTGTAGGCTGCCATCTTGAATTTCAAAATGGCCGCAATAGCAAACAGTATTTTGAACCATATCTCATACAGTGAGCATTGTAGAAGCTTCAAATTTGGTGCAAAATGCATGGTTGTGATGTCAGCCACTCTGATATATAATTTTATGTTATTGTGGCTTGTTTTGATACAATTTATAGGCTGCCATCTTGGAATTCAAAATGGCCGCCATAGCGTTTTTACCCATATCTCATGTTGCAATTATTGGAGGAGCATCAAATTTTCAGTAATGCACATGCTAGTGGTGTCCAGCGTTCCAATACAGCTGTTTCCTATTGTCGATCATAAGATAGGCCACCATCTCGAAATTCAAGATGGTGGCCATAGAAAAACATATAATACTGTGGTAAGCGCCTTAGATAAATTTGCCAAAATTGTCTTAGTTAGACCGAATTCATTTTCAGGTCACGCAGAACGACAACCATCTCTTCATTCAAAATGGCCGCCATAAATTGAGACTGTAAGGACGAGGTTCCAATGACGTCATCAAGCCATCCTGAGGGGCAAAAACTGTGTGTGTGGGGGGGGAGGGGTCCCATACCATTTCACATAAGTGTGGGCAAGCGTGTAAGCGTTACGTCCCACGTCCCATAACAGCGCCAAGCGGGTATGTGATTCCATTCGCTTACACGTGATTTGTTTTTGCCTCTTAGGCAAAACATTATTTGTGACCGTGCACCTCAAAACGAACATAAAGTCGCACACACTGATTTTGCGTGAGGACTGAAAATAAGTGAAATGGGTCAACCTAGCCGAACTTGACTTTTTCATATTTTCTGAAAGAGCGGGTCTTCTTATACATTATGCTAAAATTTGGTATCATAAAACGGGCAGGAAAGTGTGTTTTTTTAGCAGTTTATCTCAAACATTTTTTGTAGAATAGTGTGATTAGGTGTGTCTTTAGAATCCCTGAAAAACCTTGTCCACACTCTTTACTTTCAACTCTAATAACTTTTGAAAGGATAGTGCTACTGCTTTGAAAGTTGGCATTAATTATGAACAGAATGTGTTAATGAGGCATTCTTAATTTCACTTTAATCTTATAATCCCTTCATTGTTGTTACTCTGGTGGTTTACTTCCTGTTTTTTGTCCCATTCATCGCACAGCCAGCACGGTTTGGTAAAGATTAAGCGCTTGAATAAACACTGTACTTCAGAGCCTCTTTTCTCAGTTCACACTTTTCCTGAGTTTGTGCTTTCTTTCCAATATCTAGATAGGTTAGGAGAGTCCATTTGATTTGAGTTATACATCATTATAAAGCTTAAAGTCTGCTTTTTCAGAATAATGTCTTAACTAAAAATTCATGTCTGGCGACTTTTGGTTTGTTTTGAGGTGCAGGGTCACATTTGGTTTCGTGGAACCTCGTCAATTGTTATATTTAATCCCAGTTATTAAATGTTTGTACAGAAGTAAGCATTGATACGATTAAAGGTGATCTTCAAAAACTTGATGCTGCTTTGAGAAAATGAATACAAACACGGAAAAGTCTCGCAATGTCAAGAAATGCCATGGTCACCCTACCAGGCATCCCATTTACAAGCTTGTTTGTTGACCACAAAATGAAACAACTCATCAGGGAGCTCATAGTTGCTGGATGTATTTCTGGAATAACACAGAGTGAATAAGGAGTGCCAATGAGTAGGGTTTTCCTGATTGCCCTTGTGTGGGTCATCCTCAATTATCAAGACTTCCAAGATGCTTACTGCGGCATACCGCCAATGACTCTAAAACTACAAAGGAGCAATAATAGCTCAGTTCTGTGGCACTTTGGATGCATCAGAATTCCTCAACAATTTAGAACACCATCACACGAGGGTATCTCAAAAATTATCACTGCTTTGAAACTGATGAATGTGGTGTTTGGCAATCAGGTATCGGAAACATTTAAGGAGGATATTCGAGAAAGAGATGAAAATGGATGTTGTCATGTTCTGTACAAAGAATTTGTATCTGAAAGAATTAAAAAAAAAAAAAATCTGTCTGGGATAATATGAGAAAGCCCAGACATTCAGCTCTTGCAATTGAAATACACCATGTAAGATTGGATCAAAAGTCATTAAGCTTAAGAGGACCACTATCTTCTTATAACACTTCTGCCGGTACAACAGTCTGATAGACCTGTCATTATCCAGTCATTACTGGAGGATACAATTATCGGCAGTTATAAGTTCTACAATCACTTTTCATCTCACAATTTTATGGCCTTCTCCTCATTCTCACTAACAAAGGTTCATTTTTCATACCCATGCCTTAGAAACCCACAAAACTGAGCCAAATAATCAGCCTGAATGTTGAAATACTGATCAGTCAATTCCATCTGACACAGAACGGGAAAAAAAAAGAAACAAAAGGTTCATCAAAGATGCCATGGGAGCTGTCACTCGTCACAATGAGGAAGCATACACTCTAAAAAGACCCGAGTCAGAACTGACCCGGAACTGGGTCCGTTGGGGTCATACACCGTTCCGGGTCAGAAATGACTTGGAATTTGGTCATGAAGACCCCGAATGGGGTCATCCTGACCCGATTTCTGACTTTGAATGGGTCATATCTGACCACATTCCTGGTCATTTCGGACCCGGAACGGTGTATGACCCCAACGGACCCAGTTCCGGGTCAGTTCTGACTCGGATGTTTTTAAGAGTGTTTATCTTCATTCCATTGCATGTATTAGATGCTACTTCAAGAGCAACAGGGAATTTCAGAGATATGTATGATTATTACGTATACACACTGACGTTTTCATTCTCCTAATGGATCTTTGTTTTACTTTTAATACTGCATCGCATGTTGTCTGCTCCATCACTGGAAAAGGGGAGATGATTAAGTACAATTGACAATGTTGAGAGATTATGTTCTGCAAATTGTTGCAAAAAACAAAGGTCTGCTTGGTCATGCCTTTCATGGCACAGGCTGAAGATGAAAATTTGAGGATGTCTCAAAGAGCAGATGGATCAAGAAGTCTCTAAGCCTTGAATCACGCAGAATGTGCAATGACACAGTCCATGCCTTCCAGAAGTTGGGCGTGGATGACTTCAACCTGGACAATCTCCCGCTTTGCTCTTGTAGAGTCTGATACAACACATCCAGAGAACAAACCGTGTAAACCTTCACAACCTAATTTGTGTCCCTTACTGTACAGGGGAATATAATATGGTACATTGTAGTTCTTTCCAGCGGATATGCATAAACTGTGCAATTAAATGCTTTGATCTTCCTACACTAACGGTAGCCACGGAATTCATTATCATCTTCATAATAATGGCAAGAAATGCAAAAGTCACTGTTTCTGGAAAGAATTTAGAACCAATTCTCCCCTGTGTACAGCCCTATATACAAGTGCTGTGAATTTAAGAACACATGCAGGGAATGAGCCTAGAAGACATTAACTAAGTAAATTTTCAATAAATTTTCTAGTACACGGCTAATATTGTTTATTTAAACTCTACAACCAAATCGTCTAAATGGGGACATTTAGTCACCCAGACACAGTTATTGAGGCACTTTTGAAAGTCATTTGCTTTGACACCAGAATCACATGATTTCCCATTTACAAGTTTTACCTAAATGCAATGCTCTTAAAGGAATGTTTCCCATGGCAGCCATTTTGCATTTCAACATGGCAGTGTACCTACAGGAAGCAGTCCCGCCTATGCACTAATAATACTATTTGTTGAAGTGATTGACTTACACATAGGTCCTACATGAAAGTGCTCCAGCATGCTTGAGTTTGCAGGGTAAAGATCTTACAGCACCAAATATGGGTCGAAATCCATCTTGAATTTCAAGAGTGGCAGCCAATGCGAATAATCCATTATTACAGAATGTGTATGATTATGTGTGTGTGTCTGTGCTTGTAAAAGAATGTACAATGTACACCACCATAAACATTGATATGCCTAAAAGTTGCTTGTAACCAAAGATATTAGCTGAAAAGCAGCCATTTTGACTGAAAAATGGCAGCCTCAAAAATGATCTGCAATTTTAGGGTGGAAATCAAAGTACATTTGAATGTTCAACATCATGAGCCCGGTTTATGCCCGAAATGTGAACTGTCTGTATTGTTTACAACATGAAATACGGATCAAAATATACATTCTGGTATGGCGGCCATTTTGAATTTCAAGATGGCCACCTATAACATCAAAATGGACCATCATTTAAGATAAAGATGTTTCAGAAAGTATGATAGCAAACGCATGCCTTTTGCCCCAAGTTAGAACCTTACACAATGCATACAATATGAGATATAGGCCAAATTACATTTGCTATGGTGGTCATTTTAAATTTCAAGATGGCCGCCAACCAGAATTATCCATCATTTAAAACAAAAATGTATGTATTAGCATATCGGACATCATAAACATGCTTTTTGCCCCAAATTTATACTTTCCATAATGCTTACAACCTGAGATACAGGTAAAAATACATTTAGCTATGGCGGCCATTTTGAATTTCAAGATGGCAGCCCTCAAATTGTATTAAAACAATCTACAATATCAGGAAATGGTGTATCACAATGTCTGACATCATAAACATGCTTTTTGCATCAAATTTGAACCCTCCATGATGCGCACATTATGAGAACTGGGTCAAATTACAGTTTGCTATGGCGGCCATTTTGAAATTCAAAATGGCGGCTGAAGACGTGGTGAAAAAAATGGAACCAAAGTTTTTGGATTCAGCACCCCCAAATTGACCAAGTTAGCTAAAAAAAAAAATCAATTTTGGCACGAAAATCTCACGGGATCCAATATTTCGACATAGCAGACCGCACTATTATATTCAGAATGCCAACCAGGAATCACGCTGAATCGCAATATTTTGTCGGCTCCGGACTTTTTGAACAATGTTTCACGCTATATACCTCTTTAATTATGGTTAAAAGAAATCTTAGAAAAATATCTTATTTCTTGATCCCCCTTTCATGTCGATTTCAAAAGCAGTTTATTAACCCTTGAATTGCCATTTTGGTAAGTTTTTTTAGTTTACCAGCGGATGGGGGGGGGGGGGGAGGAAGCTTGGCGACCCCCCCCCCCCACACACACACACACACACAATTAACAGGGATTGAATGTACCACTCTTTTGCATGAAATATAAAGTATGAGGGAAGTGGCAGCAAAAAATATGAAAACTTTTCGTTTTTGTTTTTTGTTTGTTGTTTTTTTTTTCTTTTGCTTGTCAGCCGACTTTTGGCGGAAAATCAGACCTTGAAAGAACGAAGAATTTTCGTTGTTGTTTCTCTTATCTTTTGATGTTCTTTCTTCTTGACTGACAGGTGATTTGGACCCCCCCCCCCCTTTAAAAACGTAGCATTGCCGTGAATAATGCCCAAATATATTCAATAAAATGGTAATATGGATCTCCATTTCTTTGTATTGAATAACGTACCGGTATTATCTTCCTGTAGGTATTGTACTTTTCTATTTTCTTGATTTAAGTCAATAAAGCAATCATCCCAGGGGCATCGTTCTGTTTTAATGATGGTGGGTGGGGGAGGGACTTGGAGTTGGAATATCTGTGCGAGGGAGCGGAGCGACCGAGTGGGGGGAGGGTGTAGGAGGGGGGGGGGGATACCCCCCTCTCAGACGAGGAAGATTTTGCATTTTGAGACCTGAAATTAAGCGATCTGGTGCACACTTTTGGTGAAATTTTGGATTTACATGTTTACATGTAGGCCTATACTATTTGACGTTGTCAACGTCTGGGCCATACCTTATGTCGATATTACTGTCTTTGCGAGCGAGCGAAGTGAGCGAGCGCTTGAGAAAATTATGTATACATTATCCTACAAGAGTGTTCAGCTCTCTTACCTGTCTGGAGGCGGGCGTACGAACGTCATGCAATATGCCACAATTGATACAATCACATTTCTGCTTCCTCCATTTTTTCCCACAGATTTCGGGGGGGGGGGGATGATTGTACAGGCCATCCCCCCCTCCTCCATTTCAGGGGGGATACATCCCCCCCCCCCCGGTGTTTACGCCCATGCCTGTCACATGTATAGCTTGCACTTTGTGTGGTGATGGACTATAAAGAAGTGTTTCCTACTGGATTTATGAGTAGGTTCTAAGTTTATGTCAATGTCTTGTGTGCAGGTGTCGTGCCATTTCAATGATTTAGCTACTTGTCAATGGAATCACTTGATTTGTTGATTTGCTATACAATTTACACGAAAGAAAAAGTAGTGTTTCCTCAGAGTCTCCGACTTCGCTCCCTACATGTCTGGGGTAACAAAAAACTATAAAAGTGACATAGATTTGAAAAAAGAAATCCAAACACAGAACATTTTCCCAAAGGATGATTTAGTTGCAGTCTCAGGAAAATGCGGTACACAGGGGGTTTACACCATGTCACATAAACAGTTAAAGCTTTTCTCTAGATCCAGAGTTAAAAAATTGAGTCGGTATATCGACTGTTGTAACAAGTTTGATCATGCCAAGATCATGAGTGCACCCCCTATCCACTGGGGGAGAGAGGTGGGAGGGTCCAAATGGATCCGAACATGGCAGGTAGAAAGCAAGGGGGTTAAATAAGATCTCACTTTGTTCAACAGGGCGCCATGCTCCCCTGATTCCCCCTCCCCCCATGAAAGAATATTTACAATTCTTCCTCTCTAGAACCAGAAGTGATAAAGCAACGTTGCGATGAGTTTGTGCAGTTGTAAGTCTGTTTAGTACAGATTCAGGTCTGCCCCCCCCCCCGACTCCAAGAAGGGGGGGGGGGGGGTATCAAATACGGACCTTATTTGTACATTTTCATCTTCCTACTGAAAACAACATAATGCCTTTTCACCAAACTTGGCATATAGCATTCCTAGGGGTGCAGGATCTCAAAGTGTTTGAATGGGCATCATGGTTTCCTAAAGAGCCCTAGGGGGCCAAACCTCATAAATTAAGGAATATTCAATAATATTCTTCCCTAGAATCAAAGGTGATAGAGTTTTTTTCTTTTCTTTCAAAACAGCTTAGTCCCACGTTCTATAAAGTGCAGTGTACTTAGAGGATACAATATTTTTTACCGGTGTGAGGAAATATGCAAAATGGACACCATGCACCCAACTCTCAAAGACGCCCCCACCACCTCCCCGAATTTCCGATGTTCTCAGGTAAGAGTCTGCAAGAATGCCTGGAAGGTGAACTTGCGATACTTGGGTGAGTGCGAGAACTCGGGTCTCTTGTTTTCATGACTAATTGAATCATCTGCTGCTCAAAATAGTTTTTGTTTCTGCAATTGCATGATGGAGGTATATAGCGCGGCACAAAATGATTGCAATCCATGTACCAATGTTTGCTAATCTCGCACATGCATTTTACTCTACTCGAATTTATATCTTCTAGCGTTTATGGTGGGTACTTCCCCCACCGTTAGGGGATGGAAAGGGGAAGACATCCGACTTCGATGTGACATTCAGGGGGAGCCTCACATTGTGTATTGGAACAAGGAGGGCTTCTCAGAACAGGAGCCAAGGACGCCAGTGGCTACATTCAACGATGGGACATTTGAAAGCAGGAAGGAACGTTTCAACATGGAAAGTGACTTCAGCCTTGTCATTACCGACCTGGAAGTGGCAGATGAGGGCCTCTATTATTGCGAAGTGGCGCTGGGAAATGGGCAGAGGTCCGAGAATACCACCATCGTGACGATTAGCTGTAACTAATCTATCATTGAGTCAAAAATATTTTAGAAGCATGATTTCAGACCATGCGTAAAGTTTCACATGACTTTTTGAGACTTCCGCATGACCTAGAGCCTTGTCAAACAGGGTTCGAAGTTGAGTGTTAAGTTACGTAATGATTTCGAGACTTACGCATAACTTGAGATTTCGTTGAGAAACACAACTCGTATCTATTTTGCTTTTAAGAAAATCATATTGCACATATATGTTAAACATTGATGTATTTCCATGTATTTTCACTATTCAAATATTAGTAAATAATCCTTGTTCAATCTGCTTTCTGTTATAGTCTTGTCTGAATATAACGCAGAAATAAAATCAAATTACAAGGCAGATGATATCGCAGAAAATGCACCATTCTTTCCAAAAAAAAGGGGGGGGGCTCTATAGTACCTTAAAATCATATTAGTTATTAATGCTTACAAACACACACACACACACACACACACAACTTGGATTCCAATACAAAATAAGTTGGATTTGCTTATTTTCCCAGCAATGGCATCAAGGCATACAATTGAGGAATGCATTGATAAGAGTCAACCACGTCAAAGACGGTGTACATACCAGGCTCCCTCCAACACCTCTTCTCTTCATCTTACGTGCGTCGTGAGTGGATTCAAACCTAACGTTTCCATGATATGGACCGAGGAGTCGGGAAAGAGGCTAAATTATACGGCTTCACGACAGACTTCACTACCAGACGACACATACGAGAGGTTCGAGACAATCACTGTTTTAGCTAAACGTGGGACAGAGCAAACCTTCATGTGCGTGGCTATCGGTGACTCGCTGAATGGAACGTCGACCCGAGAAATCACCGTTCTGCAAGTATCAGGTTTCATGAAACTTCGCGTTCTGTCTTTCTAAGTGTAACAGTTATTAAAATACTTTAACAAATACATTGATTAAGACATGCAATGAGGAAATATGATATGTTTTATATTTGAGAAATGACCACACACAAGTGTGCATTTCACTATTAAAACATATGTATATGTGACCCTGCACCACAAAACCAACAAAAGTCGCCAGACATGGATTTTTAGTTAGGGGCAGATTCTGAAAGAGCAGACTCTAAGTTTTAAATTGATGAATAACTCAATTAAAATGGACTCCCTTAACCTACCTAAATACTGGAAAGAAAGCACACACTCTGGAAAAGTGTGAACCGAGAAAAGAGGCTCTGAAGTACATGGTCTATTCAAGCGCTTAATCTTTCACCAAGCTGTGCTAGCTGTGCGATGAAAGGGACAAAACACAGCATGTCAACCACTGGAGTGACAAGAACGAAGGGATTATCAAATTAAGCTGAAATTGAGCATGTTCTATCAACACATTCTGTCCATGATTAATGCCAAGTTACAACACAGTAGCATTATCTTTTCAAAAGTTGACTTGAAAGTGAAGAGTGTACAAACGATTTCAAGAAATGAAAAGGGGCCATTAATACATACCTGATAATTCTTATACTCTCCCCCAAAAACGGGTTGTAGAAACACTGCTGAAAACACACTTTCCCCTTTGTGTTGTGATCCCAAACTAAAGAATATTGTAGAAGAAAGATAGCTCTTTCAGAAAACATGAAAAACTGAAGATTGACTTGGTTGACCCAGTTCACCTGTTTTGAGTCCTTATGTAAAATCAAGGGGTGCGACTTTTTGTTTGTTTTGTGGTTCACAGTCAAATATAGAGGGAACTTGTTAACTATCTAAGTGCCATGGTGGAAACCGCTTGTGTGCCACATGATTCTGAGACACCAACGTAGTCTTGCTTTTGAGAAAACATTATGATTTTTTTTTTTAAATCTATATAACCTCTATATAGTCTGCTGTTAAGCTGGACATGCAGTGAGCAAAGTAGCAGAGAAAATGCCAAGTTTTGCTAAGATGAAAATTGTATGACAAATCGATGATTATTTTTCTTTGAAATGACGCAGCAGCAACATTACTGCAAAATCATGACTTTTGCACACAAACCAGTGACAAAAAATTAAAATTTACACGAAAATCTATTGGGGAACACCGTCTGATGGTCAATCAACACATAAAATGCAAGCTATATGTGACACGAACGGAATCACGAGAAACGCTTTCATTGCACTGAGGCATTTAACGATTTATCTACCGGTTTTGGCGGGTTTGTGACTTTGAGCAGAATATGCGAAGTTGGCACGCCGTCGACTGAGTCGGACGTTAATCAATTTAGATGATCATTGAAAACGGACTTTAAAAAGGAAATTTACAACAGCCTTTCGACAACAGTTGATAGTTTTTTTTTTTTTTTTTTTGATAATGCATTTTGTCAATATATATTTTGTCAATATCTTAAGAGCTGTTCCTTCCGTCTAAACATTCATATGATTATGACAAAACTGCCAACGGTGTTTGTAATCACGGTAAATTAAGATATCTATTCTACGTTTTGACTGTCTTGTAATACTACTAATAAGTCGATTTTTGCTTCATTTGTGTCTGTATTACTTTTCAGGAAGACGTGTTAATTCAGCTCTCATCATCGCACTCACCATTGGTGTGCCTATTGCCATAGTGATCCTATTTCTCTGTATTGGGAAGTTTCTCCAGGACAGACAACCGGACTACTTACCGCAAAAAGGTATAGATATATATATATATATTTAGAAGTGATTATGATAATGCATGCATCTATCCATTAACATTGTGTCTGTGTTTGCGTGTAGGTTGTGTGTGTATGTTTGTGTG
The DNA here is from genome assembly GCF_964275005.1 of Diadema setosum. Lineage (NCBI taxonomy): Eukaryota > Metazoa > Echinodermata > Echinoidea > Diadematoida > Diadematidae > Diadema > Diadema setosum. The sequence continues at coordinate 14,743,215 of NC_092696.1, read as the reverse complement.
AGTGAGTGTGTGTGTGTGTGTGCGTGTGTGTGTGTGCACGTTTTGTGAAGTAACCACCTCTAACAATAACATGAAGCAGAGAACATCCACATTCACTAAAGGAAAAAAAAAATCTTTTTTTTTTTTAGAATTAATGCGCTTAGAAACATAATTAAGCGTCAAATTATTCATTATCCTGTCCTAATCATAATAATTATAGATCTGCGTTTCGACTATAACATAGCCGAAACCTTTAGCAGTTGTGCTAATAATACAGTTCTTGATTATAATTGCGTAACATCTTTTTTAAATTTTATTTAATGTATTCTTTATAAAGGCAGGGAAGTCCTATTTTCCAATGGAGCCCCTTCCAAATGAGACATGAATTATTCACCACATATTAAACAAACAGATTAGCAACAGAAAAAGGTTTGGGCACGATTCTGGAATAACATTCTATCACAGATATGGGCAAGTCTGCTCAATGGAACTTTCCGATCAATTCCATTATTTCATTTACTCCATCATTAAAAGGATATGTATAATGGGAAGTGATATGTTTATTGATTTAAAGGTACAGTTTACCTTCGGTATAGCAGTGATTAAAAAAAAATTCGAGGTATGACATTTGATGCATATATGTAGGTTAGTTGTATCACAAAACATCCCACCATGTAAAAAAATTGGAATAAAGCCTAACGTATGAGGAAATATCGCCATTGTTTTTAATAAACCCTAATTGTAGACAGTTTAGTCTCGACAAATTTTATTAGAACTATTGTTCACATTTTGCATAATTAACAAGAGTTAACATTAATTATACTGATTTAAAGTTAAAAATTGGTTGTTTCTATTCCTCCGTAACGTTTAAGAACTAGTTTGAAGCACTAAAGCTTGGTCCTTGTTTCATTTGCAAAAGGTAAATTATGCCTGTAAGCGCTAAACTGTTTGGAAGGGCAAACACTTAAATATAAAACAAAATATGTATGTACAAATGATATATGTGACCGTGCACCATAAAACGAACAAAAAGTCGCACCCCTTGATTTTACATGAGGACTTAAAAAAAAAAAAAAAAAAGATGAAACGGGTCAACTAAGTCAGTATTGAGTTTTTGTATATGTGACCGTGCACCTCAAAACGAACATAAAGTCGCACACACTGATTTTGCGTGAGGACTGAAAATAAGTGAAATGGGTCAACCTAGCCGAACTTGACTTTTTCATATTTTCTGAAAGAGCGGGTCTTCTTTTACATTATGTTAAAATTTGGTGTCATAAAACGGGCAGGAAAGTGTGTGTTTTTTAGCAGTTTATCTCGAACATTTTTGGTAGAATAGTGTGATTAGGTGTGTCTTTGAATCCCTTTTTCATTTGTGAAAAACCTTGTCCACACTCTTCACTTTCAACTCCTATTACTTTTGAAAGGATAGTGCTACTGCTTTGAAAGTTGACATTAATTATGGACAGAATGTGTTAATGAGGCATTCTTAATTTCAGTTTAATCTGATAATCCCTTTATTGCCGTTACTTTGGTGGTGTACTTCCTGTTTTTTGTCCCATTCATCGCACAGCCAGCACGGTTTGGTAAAGATTAAGCGCTTGAATAGACACTGTACTTCAGAGCCTCTTTTCTCAGTTCACACTTTTCCTGAGTTTGTGCTTTCTTTCCAATATTTAGATAGGTTAAGAGAGTCCATTTGATTAGAGTTATACATCATTTTAAAGCTTAAAGTCTGCTCTTTCAGAATATGGTCTTAACTAAAAATTCATGTCTGGCGACTTTGTGTTCGTTTTGAGGTGCAGGGTCACATATTTTCTGAAAGAACTACCTTTCTGCTACATTATTCTTAGATTCGGGATCATAAAATGAATGGGAAAGTGCATTTTCAGCAGTTTTTTCTACCACTCTTTTTTTTTTTGGGGGGGGGGAGTAGTAAGATCAGGTATGTCTTAGAGGCCCCTTTTCATTTCATGATAACCCTTTGCACACTCTTCATTTTTAAGTCTGATAACTTTTGGAGGGATAAAGCTACTGCTTTGAAAGTTGGCATTAATCATGGACAGCATGTGTTGATAGATAATACTCAATTTCAACTTACTCCGATAATCCCGTCATTGTTGCTCTGGTTGTTTACATCCTGTGTATTGTCCCTCTCATCATACAGCTAGCACGGCTTGGTAAAAAAAAAAATAAACGCTTGGGTATACTCTATAGACAACGATGAAGGGATAATCAGATTAACCTGAAATTAAACATGCTCTATCAAATTTTTATGTCCATAATTAATGCCATCTTTCAAAGCAGTAGTATTATTCTTTTTAAAGTTAATAGACTTGAAAGTGAAGGGTATGAAAAGGATTTCAAGAAATGAAAGGGGGCCTCGAAGACATAGCTCATCATTATACTCCCTCCCCTCCCCCCCCCAAAAAAAAAGGTTGTAGAAAAAAATGCTCAAAACACACTTTCCTATTCCTGTTATGATCCAAAACTTAAGAATAACGTAGAAGAAGATTAGCTCTTTCAAAAAAACATGAAAAAACCAATATTGACTCGGTTCACCCATTTCGCCTTTTTTTTTTTAATCGTCATGTAAAATCAAGGGGTGCGACTTTTTTTTTGATGCATAGTCACATATGTCAGTGATTGCGAATATAAAATGAAGATGCAAATTAATTACAAATATGTATGATAAATTAACCATTAGCTTTGTGTCGGTGTCTTTGTGATATATTCAGGCTGTGGCTGGAATCCCTGCTGGAGAAGACCAAACATACCAGGGCAATGTAATGAGGAAAGTGAAGGCTTGAGAGGACCAAACATACCAGAGCCATGTCATGAGGAAAGAGGAGGCTTCGGAGGACCAAACATACCAGAACAATGTCACGAGGAAATAGAATTAATCCCAAGTATGAAAAACACAGGTCTAAATATTCATAATCGTATATGTTGTAAAAAAAAAACAAAAAAAAACAAAAAACAAACAAACAAACAAACAAACAAACGCTGTTGCGTTGTTATCATGCACACTAATTTCCACATCTTCAATATCATGATACTGTCATTAACATTCAGGTCAATTCCATTCAATTCAATTCCATTGTTTTATTTTCATAAAATAAAAAAAAAATAATACGAAGTGATCCACAGACTTTCACACAACTCGGAAGGCACATCATTGAATATGATCCAATGTACAAAATACACTTTGTCATTTTAACCCCCCCCCAAAAAAAAAAATAAAAAAATAAATAATGATTTCGATGGAAAAAAAAATGTTTAACAAATAAAAAGCTAAGCTTGTAAGACGTAGATCACTGTAAAGAAACAAAGAAACAAACAGCAAATGCAATATACAAATTTAATGAGTTTCTTTGCTGAATTCATCTATGTACGATTAGAGGATTTGACCATTTATATGGATGATGATAATTCAAACCATCAACAGTACTTGCCTTAGAATAACGCAACAACATAGCAATAACTGTGTTACGGCACAAACAGCAATATGTAACTTCTTCATACAATGATACATATCCCTGTTAACTGCATAATGAATGCGGTAAGAAACTAAAAAAATCTTAGGAAATGATTTGAAAAAAATAAAAATAATATATATATATATATATATATATATATATATATATATAAAGAGTTTGGTCGCAAAACCCGATAAATCCATATTTGCGATTAAAGGTCAAGAAAAATAGTAAGAAAATTGTTGCTTCTTTTGACCATAACTTCAAATATGTACCTTTATATGTAGTGACCGATATATCATTTAAAAGGTATTATTTTGTACTTTATGACAGTGATCGTACTTCAAAATCTTCAGAAATGGACTTATCGGTTTTTGCGAACAAACTCTTCATATATATATATATATATATATGTATATATATATGTATATATATATATATGTATATATATATATATATGTATATATATATATAAATATATATATATATAATATGTGACCCTGCATCACAAAACAAACAAAAAGCCGCCAGACATGAAATTTTAGTTAAGAGCATATTCTGAAAGAGCAGACTGTAAGCTTTAAAATGATGTATAACTCAAATCAAATGGACTCTCCTTATCTATCTAAATGTTGGAAAGAAAGCACACACTCTCGAAAAGTGTGAACTGAGAAAAGAGGCTCTGAAGTACAGTGTCTATTCAAGCGCTTAATCTTTACCGAGTCATGCTGGCTGTGTGATGAATGGGACAAATAACGGGATTTAAACCACCGGAGTAACAACAATGAAGAGATTATTAAATTAAACTGAAATTAAGCATGCCTTATTATCACATTCTGTCCTTAATTAATGCAAAATTTCAAAGCAGTAGCACCATCCTGTCAAAAGTATTAGGAGTTGAAAGTGAAGAGTGTGTACAAGGTTTTTAAGAAATGAAAAGGAGACTCTAAAGACACACTTAATCACACTATTCTGCCAAAAAAAAAAATGTTCGAGATAAACTGCTAAAAAACGCACTTTAATGCCCATTTTATGATCCCAAATTTCAGCATAATGTAGAAGAGGACTTGCTCTTTCAGAAAATACGAAAAAGTCAAGATCGGCTCGGTTGACCCAATTCACTTATTCACTTATTTTCAGTCCTCACACAAAATCAGTGTGTGCGACTTTTTATTCGGTTTTGATGCACGGTCACACATATACATATGTGGTATCGTATAATGCGCACTGAAATTTACTTTCTCAACCTTCATTAATTGCCGTATCATGGAATACTCTCATCTCATTGGATTTTATTCCATATAAGGCTACAACCCCTACACCCCCTGTACTATACCATACTACAGAAGAAGTACAATGTATAGTGAATACGTTGACGAGCAACCAAGTAAAATCCTTGATCAATATATGCAATTTTAAATGAAGGACTTTTTGCCTTAAACACCACTATTTGTGTATTATAACATATAATGTATAACAAATCAACGTAACGTTACGATTTCTTTTTCTCTTTATCTCTTGTAAGAACCATCATCACTTACAAAGGAACAAGTGCAGCGATGCAAGGAAGAACTGAAGGCGTATTACCGTATGTCACGACGCAAGGTCACAGTGGATCCACTCAACTTTATGGAACTTGTTGAATTGGATGAAATTTTTACCAATTTAAGTATAATAGACCGAAGTAGCAAGCATAAGACACCAATATCATACGACGATCTTCTGAAAAACAATGAAGAGAGAAATCTTTCAAATCGCCTTCTGATCCAGGGTGAGGGAGGTGTTGGGAAGACAACGCTTTGCGCTAAGATTGCCTGGGACTGGTGCCAAGGAAGGATTCTCCAGGATCTGGACATGGTGCTCCTGATTCCTCTTCGAGATGTCACGAATGAAAAAAGTATTGGTGCAATTGCAAAAGGTTATCTCTCTGATTCAAATAGAACAGAAACGAGCCAAATAGATGACTTCATTTTAACAAATCAAGGTAGAGTTCTGATAATATTTGATGGGTTCGACGAGTTCAACGGGAAATTAAGTGAAAAAAACAGCAGTGAGGTCAATCGCATTCTGGGAATAGAGCAATATAAGTCATGCAAAGTATTTGTTACCACACGACCATGGAGAACAGATGAATTTATGATGGACAAGACTCTTGCCAAAGCTTACACTTTTCTTGACGTCGAAGGATTTAACGAGGAGAATGTATCATCTTACATTAGGAGGTACTTTCGGACTATAGAGAAGGATGGTCTTGCAGACGACTTGATCAGTTTTATGGAGGAAAACGATGTCCTCCGGGCGAACATGGCCCCGTTTCCAATCTACTGCGCCATGCTTTGCCTCATGTGGAACGACTACAGTGAAGACAGACGAACGGAAATGCAAAAGATGCAAACTTTCTCAGAGATTTTTACAGAAATAATCTCTTTCCTGAAACAACACTATGAATCAAAAGTTTGTGAAAACCTACATAATCAAAACACTACGGAACATTTGAAGGAAGCTGGTAGGGCAATACAAGAAATAAGTGAGATAGCGCTGGAGGGTTTGTTTGACAGGAATCTTTCATTTCCTGAAGAACAGTTCAGAGAGTGTCAAGATGCTATGGAAATATGCTGCAGAGTGGGTGTTTTGACAATAGAAAGAAATGTCATCACAAGGGAACGTCGTCGCGATGTCAACATTTCATCCATGGTTACGTCAACAGTTTCATTTCCCCACAAACTGTTTCAAGAATACATTGCAGGGGTACACATTGAGTACTTATTCGACAGTGGTCGTGCCAAGTACGACAAAGTGAAATACAAACTTCTTAGTCGGCCTGAGGAGTTTCGCTACGTACTCTACTTCGCCTCAGCTTCAAGGAATGAGCTTGTTGGTCTTGACATGATCAACGGGTTGATAAATTGTGCTACCGATAACTTTACATCTAATTCATTCCTTATAAACAAAGAGGATGATAAACGAGATTTCTGTGTTGACGTTGCGTTTGAATGTCATACTGAGGAGGCGACTAGAGCAGTGGGAGAACGATGGGATGAATACACACTACACCTCAATTCATCAGAACACACAATATCAGGAGTGGTGTTCATGGTACGCTGCAACCAAGTGGTGAGTGACGCAGCGTGAGTACAGAAAATCTTGTGTAGAACGGCAATTAAATTCCATATGTGACCCTGTATTACAAAACCAACAAAAAGTCGCCAGACATGGAATTTTAGTTAAGGGCAGATTCTAAAAGAGCAGCAGCAGCAGACTCTAAGCTTTAAAATGATGTATAACTCAGCTCAAATGGACACTCCTAACCTATCTAAATATTGGAATGAACGCACACACTTCGGAAAAGAGTGAACTGAGAAAAGCGGCTATGAAGTACAGGGTCTATTCAAGCACTTAATCTTTACCAAGCCATGCTAGCTGCGCGATGAATGTGACAAAAACAAAATGTTAACCATCGGAGCAACAACAATGAAGAGATTAACAGATTAAGCTGAAACTGAAATTAGGCAGGCTTTATTCGCACTATTTACCCATGATTACTGCCAACTTTCAAAACAGTAGCATCATCTATTCTTAAGTTATTAAAGTTGAAAGTTAAAAGTATGCAAAGGGCTTTTAAGAAATGAAAAATTGACTCTTTAAGACACAGCTTTTCACAGTACTCTACAAAAAAGTGGTCAAGAAAAACTGAAGAAAAAAACAATATCCTGTCTGTTTTGCTTTTTCAGAAAATATGATAAACTCAAAACTGATTAGGTTGACCCATTTCACCTATTTTCAGTCCTCACACAAAATCAACGCGTGCGACCTTCTGTTCGTTTTGTGGTGCATGGTCACCTACATGTATATGTGTATCTGCGCCAATCCCTGTGTAAAATGGAGTGAATAATTTACCACCTCAACAGCTGCAATCAAAGCAGGTTTTCAGACCTGGACGAAGTCCTTTTCTTTGAGGAAATAGTTCTGAAATACAAAATTTTGTAAAAGTGTCATATTATTGACTTTAGTTGTTTTAATGCAAAAGTATTTGTCTTCCTCGCATGATACAGTTCATTGTGTATTGTACTGTGTGTAAATTGCGTAATTTGAATTGAATTTGAATTGAATTGAAATGGGGGGGGGGGAGATATCCCGAGTATCCTGTACAGTTAACATAATTTTGTATTTGGGATATACACCTATTTAGGGCACAAAGACATGAGTGTATATGCAGTCGTATCTATGGCCCCACTGCGCTTTCTAATTATCAAATTGAAAACGAATTCTTCTCTTCCCGAGTTGTGGTTAGTGAAATTACGATATAAATTGAACGCGTATCGATTAAGGACCCCATTGATTTTACTCTAAGAATCAAACCTCCAATCAAATACGTATATTTGTCAACCTTATTCTTCTATTGATGATTACTTTCCCCTACTATAAATTTATGTTCGTTCTATCAGCAATCACTAGATATTCGAGGACGTGGGTGCGGAAAAACCGTGTCACGTGACTTAGCACAGGGCATGTGCTCGAGCAGTGTACTGCGCAGAGTACAAATAGACGAATGTCGTTTTCACGAGGAATTCCACAAGGTCCTCCGGGCAGAGGCATCGAACTGTCAGGTAAGACCTTATCACCATACTTCCACGACACGTATGATTATGTATATGACTAGAGATTGAATGCGCTTAGAAATGTCAGTATTAAGTGTTATTAAGTGTTTATTAATGATACTATTGTCAGTATTATTGTTATAGTTGTTATTATTAGGGTATTTCGAAAAGGCAATGTATTTATTGGATGATACAATACTAAACAATAGAATAGCATTGCATTGACTCTTTTTGATGTACAGGGGCAAGAACAAGCTTTCATTGTTATAAAGCTTAAAGATGATAAAAAGAAATGTTAAAAAATATCTAAAGTGAAAATAGTGTTTCACAGCATGAAAAACTGCTCAAACTGAGAAGTTAGGTTACATATGTGACCCTGCATCACAAAACAAACAAACAGTCGCCAGACATGAAATTTTAGCTAAGAGCATATTCTGAGAGAGCATACTTTAAGCTTTAAAATGATGTTTAACTCAAATGAAATGGACTCTTCTAACCTATCTAGATATTGGAAAGAAAGCACAAACTCAGGAAAAGTGTGAACTGAGAAAAAAGGCTCTGAAGATCATGTCTATTCAAGCGCTTAATCTTTACCAAGCTCTTTATCGTGCTGGCTGTGCGATGAATGGGACAAAAAACAGGATATAAACCACCGGTCGGAGTAACAACAATATAGGGATTATCAGATGAAATTGAACTTGAGCATGCCTTATAAACACATCCTGTCCTTGATTAATGCCAACTTTCAAAGCAGTAGCATCATCCTTTCAAAAGTTATAGGAGTTGAAAATGAAGAGTGTGTACAAGGTGTTTAAAAATGAAAAGGGAACTCTAAAGACACACTTAATCACACTATTCTGCAAAAAAAAAATGTTCTAGATAAACTGTTAAAAAAAAACATTTTCCTCGTTTGTAGGGGTCTACGCAGGGACCCGGCCATCAGGCTCCAGAGCAATACATTAACTAGCCGTATAAACAATCCATCGGTTCGGCTGTATGGTACACACTAAGGAAAAATGGTTCACTTTTGCATCTTTAAAGGGTGTAAAGTGATGTCATACTGGCGGCTCCCTTTAGGAACAACTTCGCAAGAGTTGCACCATGCGCAAGAGTGCAACTTTGGACCCTTAGTATAGTGGATGCAAATCTGTACCTCTAGAAAGGGTGCGCAGTTGCACCCTTTATTGAGGGTGCGAAGTTGTTCCGAAAGGGAGCCCACACCCACACCCACACCCACACTAAGTAGTGCTAAGTTGCACTTGAGGGAGCGATCTTTGGTGCAACTTTACACGCTTTCGTGAGGGTGCAAAGAAGCACCCAAAGTTCCGAGATTGTGCCTTATCTTGAGGTTACAATCTTAGAACTTTGGATGCTGTTTTGTACCCGCAAGAAAGGGTGCAAAGTTGCACCCTCGGGAGCAACCTTGCCCCCTCGAAAAAGGCGCAACCTCGTACCTTTGGGTGCCACTTTGTACCCGAAGATGCAAGAATGTACGCGCTCTCGAGGGCGCAATCTTGTGCTGTAAAGGTATAATGTTGCACCTATGCGGTGCTTATTTACTTTATGACTGCTGCAAAATTGCTCCTTTAAAAGAGCCAGCCAGTGTCACTACCTTCTCCTTTAGAGGCGCAATATTGCTCAGTAATCTCGAGGTGAAACATAGGATCACATAACAGGGTACAATTTAGTTACCTAACTGCTTTGAACCTTGAAAAGTGCAAACTGATGTAAGCCTATTTGCTCAGTATATCAAATTTACGCTGTTGTTGCACTTTGCAAAGTAATTTGATTAGTGTAATTTTTTGGATCTTGTGAATCATGACATGTGTGTGTATGTTTCTTGAACGTGTGAGTTGTGAAAATGTTAAAGTAGAACTAAACTTTAGTTGTGTTTGAAAAATATACTGAAACCAAATAATTGTAACAACAAAACCAAATTCGACCAAATATTACCACTGACGACCAGATTTTCATAAGTTTTTGTACGTGATTTAGACGTGGAGTGCTGTGTGACCGGGGTATTAGAACCACTGTCGGATAGTGATAGTATAAGTTATAATGATGGTGAGGTAATTCGTCTCGCGTCGTTACGTTACCCTACGGCGATGGAGTTTCCCATTTCAGCTGCGAACTTTTCAATTCTTAAAAGAAAAGCATGCATTCGAAGCATCGGAGTAAAGTTTGTGCGCTCATAACGATCCGTAGACGCACCGGACAGCGCAGAAACAAGGCCGCAATATTGTAAATTAAAGCGTTCATGTAATCCTCAACGCCACCCATCACCCGTAGACTAAGCTTGTTATTGGAATCACTTTGGTAATGTTTTCTTTTCCTCTACTGTTCAACCAGAAATGATAAGCCTTCCACATGATTGTCGTTTCAAACTTTGCTGAATATCCTTCCCAATGCATACACAAAATTGATACTGGGATTTGATCTACGAACATTTGTGTATCCATCGTAACTGATGACAATCACCCCGCAAACTCAATGCAGACCAGGGGGGCATTTCATGAAGGAACTTGTCGGATAAAATATCTGACAAGGCAATTATATCCGACAAGTTCTGAGAAATTCTTTAGTTTGATTGGCTGATTTCTCTGAACTTGTCGGATATAATTGACTTGTCGGACATTTTATCCGACAGGTTCCTTCATGAAACGCCCCCAGGCCATGTCATAATGTGCTCATCACATTCAGGGTTCTAGAGGAGCCTTTACAGGCTTCGTAACTCAGCATGAAGCTGCTCCAAAGATGCGCAGGAAAGGAGGATTCTGCGAGATCGGCGTCCGGGCACATGCAGGCAAAGGTCCCTTTCCATCTGAGAGCGTCACAGAAAGTTGATAACTACTTTAGGAACGCCTGACATATAATATTCCACCTTAAAAGCAGATATTTCACTTCAGTCATATCACCAGAACGGGCCGAACGCACCCCACGATGATTATGTATACAGAATTTACGTAATCGATTGTTTACTATTGGTTATCCGACTAAAAGACCATTATCATTCATTGCCAACAATACGTTCCTGACATATATGGGTACTCACAACAAAGGGAAGTTATTCCAAAAACCCGATGGATTATGACGCGCATTAGGTATTTCTTGAGGCCATAGACACTGATAGAGCATGAGGAAATAGTTCTTGTCGAAACGGATGCCAGATCCTACTGTCATCACTGTCTCCGTGAAGAAATGAGAAAAATACCCACTCCCCCCCCCCCTTTACTTGCCAATTCAAAGTTAAAATTCACAACCGTACATTTATAGCGATAGATATTATCATAGCGATAGATATTATCGTAAATCGGTGTGCCTCAAAGAGACAAATCATGGCTAATACAAAATGCACAAGATGTGCGTTTAAGAACTTTTAATAGTCATTTAGCAAACAGACTAAATGACATACTTTAGGGATCTTGAAGGACAAGTTCACCTTCATATACATGTGAGTTGGTGAATGCAACAATATTAGTAGAACACATCAATGAGAGTTTGAGGAAAATAGGACAATCTGTTCAAAAGTTATGGATTTATTTTAAGCTTCTGCTCACTCACGTCTGGATGAGAAGACTATAGCTTGTGATGTCACATGTATAAGTATAAAGAAAACTTAAGATATTTTCACTTTTCTCGCATAACAAAAGAACACTCGACTTCTCTCTTTCAGAAGGTAAGGGGAATAGTACTACCCTTAACCCGTTGAGGACGAGTCCCGAGTATACTCGGGCAGGTGTCTATGGGAAATGCGTGTTGTAGCAAAATCAAACCGTCCTCAACGGGTTAACATACGTCAGTAACAATTGCAAGAAATGTGCACTTTATTCAAAAAGTAAAGTTTTTTTTTGTGAAATTATCTTTTTATTTTCCTTATACCGTTCTACGCATGTGACATCATACACTGTAGTAGTCTTCTCATCCAGCAGTGATTGCACAGATTCTTTAAAAATGCATAGCTTTTGAACGAATTGTCGGATTTTCCTCAAACTTTCACTGATGTGTTCCACTAATATTGTTGCATTCACTCAATCCACATGTATATGAAGGAGGGCTTGTCCTTTCATGATTGCTCATATGGCCAAAACGATTAGGCAAAACCTTGCAAAGCAAATTGGTTTCATAATTTAGAAGCAACTTAAATACAGTTCAAGATGTGTTGATCTCTTATTCTCTGAGAATAGTTCATGCTTTTCCATGGTATCATATATCATGGCAAAGTCTAATATTAGGGGGGAAAACATAATCAGCTGACAATGTAGATCTTTTGCGGATTCTAGGACGTAAATATGGAACCTGGTAAAATCGTTGCTCCTGAAAATCAATGGGAAGAATCGTGTTTAGATAACTGCAAACACTGTGGGCACGGCAACTGGATTTTGTAGGAATACGAGAGCGGGGAGAAACAGTTCTCTCTCTCTCTCTCTCTCTCTCTCACGGCAAAATACATTTTTAATGTTGCACATTTTTTTTTCAGTTTTCCAAGGAAATGATGAAGCTAAAAGGAACCAATTAGTAACCTTCATGGAAAGGAGTAAACAAAGTGATGTGATATCACGCGCCACTACCTTTTACTGTAGTATTTTTATCTTGGTGTTTTTAAAGTCATTCTCATGTAAACTATCTCGCAATTTCGTCAACTAGAATTATTAAATGATTATGTAACTACAGTACCTATTGTCATACTCGGCAACATATGTTTCCATAACGACATAGTATCTCGTGAAGTCAGGTTGGCTGTATGACTGTTGCCATGACGACATTCACATTTTGTGAAGGCAACTTATTGAAATAGGTTATGTTTCTCAAACAGGCTCTTTAGGTATATACACCTGTACCTACGTTTGAAAACGACTTTTGATATCAAGATGATTTATGACACCATGACGATTATAATTTTCAGGAAGCAGACTTGGCAAAATCGTTTGTATGTCATCATGACAAAATAAGTTTTGGGCCCAGTTTGGGAAGTCGACTTAGCAAGATAAGTTTCTTAAACACTCCCCGGGGGAACAGCCATATCGACATAATATCCCTTTTTTAAGGAATTGACCTGGCAAGATCATCCTTTGAATACCTACTTGAATTACAACAAGACTTCATTAGATTAAGACACTTAAGACCCTTTAGAGAAACGAAATGATTTTCAGTTATACAATGTCCCTAGAATTCGTACGTTTTCGTAAAAATGGCTTGAGTTATTCTTTCGTCAGACTTACGGCCATCTTACGATTTCTTTTTGTACGTGCAACTCACGGCACTCTCAAGTCATTCGTAAAAAGATTTTTTTTTTCTCTTTTTTGGTATATTTTGTCGTGTTGTTAAAAAGACGCTGCCGTGTCCTGTCGAAAATTCTGTAACAGTTGAAAATGTATTTTTCAAGATGGCAGTACATGTAGTACCAGGGAGACTACAACTCTAGCCTCATCAGCAAGTATTGACCGATTCGGGTTCGTTGAGGGCAGCAGACATTTTATGGCACTGGGCGCAGCCATGAGCTCAAATTGCGGTGTCTCAGCCGACCCCCCTGCTCTCCCCCACCCCACGGGCAACATGTTTATCGCGCACTTGTAACAAAGGTTCGCGCACTAAGCAAACATTCGCGCACTCAATACGAGACGCCCATTGGCTAAAGCAACCATGCATCAGTTTTGCATTCTGCGCGCGTGCTAATGTAGGGAGAGGGGTGGGGAGTGGGAAGGGGGGGTCGGCTGAGACACCGCATAATGGCGCTGCCCATGCCAAAATACACATAGCGCGTCACAGAATCGGTCAATAGGAGGAGGTTGTTGCTCCAACTCTCCCCCTTTCGCTTCTTCCTCCTCATTTCCCTCCTTTCTTGCCTTCCCCTTCCCCTTTTCCTTTTTATTGCCTTCCCTTTTGGCAATATTTGAACCCAAATAACAGAGATGCTTTCTGGTCGAACACCTGGAACAGAGTGAGGATTTGAACTTACCGCGTTTGGCTTTATACCCCCTAATACTCAACGATTGCACAAAGTATGTACGTAGGCCTTACGAGTCCCTTACCAACGCCTTACAAAACTCGAAGAGTTGTTCGTAAAGAACGCCGTACGAATCTCCGTTCGTAAGGCATTCTTACGAAAGACGTAAGAGCCCTCTATGGAACGATTGAAGGCGTTCTTATAATCAGCGTAACAATTTAAGGCTACTAGAATTGTTCCTCGACCCTACGAAATCTTGCGTTGTTCTAACGATGTTCGTACAACATTCGTACGCCCCCCTTACGAAGAGAGGGTTTCGTACGAAGTAAAAAAAAAAAAAAAAAAAAAAAAAAAAAAAAGAATCTTGGACAAGACCATCGACCAGGCTACGAAATTACGAACGGTCTACGAACAGTCTACAAACGGTCTACGAACGCTGGTTTCGTTCGGCCTTCTTAAGAATATCTTACGAACTTATCTAAAAATCGTTCGTACGGCTTCCGTAGCAGTTAGTAAAGGCATTTGTGACCGAGCCTTAAAACGTGAGGGCGTTGTTATGTGGGAGTAATATTGTGAAGAAACGGCGTTGTAGATGTAGGAGTAGGAGGATGATTAGAAGTACATGTATTGCCCAATCGCTTCGTTCTTGGGATGCACTTGCAAAACGCTTGGACAGTTAATTGTTTACTTGCTTCAAATACCGATACCCCTAGCTTTGATGTATATCATATGCATCTGTAATGCTTTTTTTTTTTTAACCATTTTTCAGCTCAATCAGGTGCACTGGTTAATTCGGCATATTATAATCCTAATAACGTTATGCAATAAATCTGACAATACGTTGTACTATATATGCATATTATTGCTACATTACAATGCATCTAATATTTTTGTGTTAATTTTCAAGCTCAACCCGGGACGCTGGTAAATTCGGTATGAGAGTACATTTACTATGTTCTTCACGTCGGAAAATGCCTTCATATATACAATATAACGTGACTTTACTACTCTTGCAAGTGATTACAGAGACTTTGCACATCCATTTCGTCCGGTTTCGTCCTTTCCCCTCCCCCTTTTTTCGGTATATCGGGGGTCTTCTCACTCATTGAACAATTCTACTCATTATTCATTTTGTATAATCATATTAAGCTATTCATTCTGTATACAATAGCCATGCCGATCGCTATGACTGACAATAAAATGTTTTGTTCAGAACCTGACCAAGATTTTTAATGAAGCAAGTGAATTTGACATTCAATGACCAAAGAAAGTGACATTTTCCTTTACCAACTGAGTCAGCTGGCAGGGTCTGTACACTACTGTTAAAAAGAAGAAAGGACCTTTTTGCTGTATTCAGCAAGATTATTTTGTACCGCAACATAATCATGTAAGTGTGTTTAATTAAAAAAAAAATAATAATTATAGCTTGATCTTATACGTATAGCTATAAAACATCCGTACATTAAATGTCATAATATGCCAGTCTTCGATCCGTCTTTACACTGGTCTCTTCACTTCGTGCTTACTTATTACTTCTTGTCATTTAAACACCATTTCATTTCTCTCTCTCTCTCTCTCTCTCTCTCTCTTGTTTTGTTTTGTTTGTTTGTTTGTTTGTTTTTTTTTACTTTTCACAACATTTCGATTCCCTTTCCTTTCTTCAGATTGAAGACCTGGACTTGGGTTTCAGAATCCCTGGTGATGATTGTCTAAATCAGTCCTCAATGGGAGGAGACCTTGCCCAATGGGTGTGTACTATGCCACGTCTTTCGAAGTTTTGTCTGTTTTCTGACCACTTGCCTTGTAGTTTCCTCTCGACAGTCGCCACCTCAGCATCATTATGCCAGGTATGTATACGCTTTGACTATCAATATGAGTCATTTAGTGTGGGCAGCGTAGTATAATTTCTTCTTCTAAAAGTGAGAACGAACCTGGTATGCATGATTTATTTGTCGAGCTGTTATTCCTTTGCAAATTAACCTTATTCTACTTAAAATTGATTAAATAACGTGTGCCACCCTAGTCTTTCTCAGCATTATGACAACAAATGTATTAACGAAACAATACACCTTGTAGGTATGGAAACTTTTCATGCAATACAAAATGTATTGAAATGCAACAAAATGTAATCAATTCCCAAAATATGTACTTAATACGAATGTTTTTATTATACAGTCTTTACTTTTGTGATGATGCGAAAGGTTCTTTCTGATAAGTATAATTATACGTTTCTACTTTGAATCAAACTCAAGCATGGAGAGAGCGAGAGAAAGAGAGAGAGAGAGAGAGGAAAATGGGGGGGGGGGTATGGGCGGAGTAAGATCCCTAGATCCGATGGTGTAGTACCGCTGTGTTGTTGTATTGTATTGTATTTAATTTCCGTCATTAAAAAAAGATATACAGACAAAGATGTATTCCATAAAATAGACCTTCAACGGAGGGATGACCCTACTCAGCACTGTTATCGTAACAGCGCTGTTTTTATAGAGGGGTTCCTTATGTTGTGTAGCGGATGTTTTGCTATTTGGGATCGTTAATATTTATGAGAGGTACACATCACAGTAAAAATGAGTGGCGACACAGTTCAGTTATTAAAGTTTCCATGTGCATTTTATTTGAGAGGCGTTTCAGAGCGATCCTCTCTCTTCGAGCGTCAGAATCCAAGTCTCCTTCTCTGCATGTTATACAACTTGTAATTCACTTCATACATTCAATCATGAGTACACTGGTTACACTGTTGTGACACACTATGAATGGGTGAATGGGGGTGGAGTCTTCATGTTAAAGAGGGTTTTTAATTGGGCAAGACTTTGGATGTTATAGGAACAAAGACGGGACAAGTTTTATTAAGGAGGTAGTATTCTTGGATTTGGAATGAACAACAATTCTAAATAATCAATGGGGGAACGGCGGGATGTTTAGGTTTGGTTTAGCCTGATCGTAAATTAGATGGGGCTAGAAGTACTCAAGGGATGATGAAGGTCGCTGACTCACTGGATGAGGTGGAGAGTATTGGTAGGGGTCATTGACTGGTGGAGGTAAACTGGTGGTGTATATCCAGTCATCAATAGAATGGGAGGGGGTAGTGATAACTTTGTGTATCATTACACAACACTTACATGAGAAATATAAACAAACAGTACAGTTACATAAGAAAAAATACAAACATTCAGAGAAATATATCAGCTGTGAATTATATAAAATCATAAGTTTCGATGATAAACATAATTATAAAAAAAAACAGGCATCTTCGTAATTACATGAGAAGAAAATACAAACATTCAGAGAAATATTTCAGCTTTGAATTATATACAATTATAAACTTCGATGATAAAAATACAAACACAAAAACCCCAAGACATCTACGTATATTGAACAGAGAAAGAAACTGAATGAGGAATATACATCTGCACGTTACATAAACAATTAAGAGTCACATAAAATCAGAAATACAATTTTCTAATCCCTTTAAAGATATATCTGGCCTTTCAGAAAATGTGAAAAAGTCAAGTTCAGCTAGGTTGACCCATTTCACTTATTTTCAGTCCTCACGCAAAATCAGTGTGTGCGACTTTATGTTCGTTTTGAGGTGCACGGTCACATATTATAAGTTGATTTACTCCTTGCTACGACACAATAAAAAGACATGGAAAAGCAAATCTGCGGTTATGGTGGTTTAATCGTGGAAGCCATAAGTTATATAATCCATACAATCGAATGACAACGTGCTTATCCATAATAACGAGTTCGATCTTGCATATACATTTTGATA
Source organism: Diadema setosum (assembly GCF_964275005.1). Classification (NCBI taxonomy): domain Eukaryota; kingdom Metazoa; phylum Echinodermata; class Echinoidea; order Diadematoida; family Diadematidae; genus Diadema; species Diadema setosum. The sequence goes on along the minus strand of NC_092696.1, from coordinate 14,725,443 downwards.
TAGTGAGAACTTCTTACACCATTCCAAACACGTACAATAGTAATACACTTCACAGCATTATGCATCCCGAGATGAAGGGGGTTTATAGCCTCTGTGACAAGGGCCCTTAATTCATATAGTAAACCAATGTTACTCAACTGGTATATCAAGCGAAAGCAAAGCCACCCGTAAAAGTCCATCTGCCCCGCCGCACCGATAGCGAAATTAGCAGGAAATAAAACCCAAACACCTGTTCTGGTCGCATTAACAAGTGCTTCACGAGGGCACATATACCAACTCCGATCCCTTGCGTCCACGCCTTGAAGCAGTCACCGACCAGCGCGACTGCCCCAAGACTCGCATATTTACGGAGGGCTTAGATAACAATCCATCCTCGTGGTACTAAGGTCAGCCTGCTTCGCTACTCGCCGGTAAATAGAATTGCATCCAAAAGTATGTTACCAGAACAAAGCCCCCTTTACCTCGAGAGGAATATAATTATGAACGATTCAAACTGTACTTTAAAGCAGATGTTATCCTATAGCGGCTTAATTTTATCAAAATACGGCCAAACGGACCCCCAAGGTCCGCCGCCATAGGATAACAGAGTCACCGAGAAGTACGGACATCAGCATCTCCAATCACCCAAGGAGCTCAACGGAGCAGCTCCTTTATAATCCCCTAAATTCATACGCAACCAATCAAGACCCTACTAGAGCATGCCCGCTACCCCCAGACTAGCATATAACATATATACAACCTATAATAGTGAAACATGAATGTACACGGCCGAACAATAATCCAGATGGCACAACACTGACGGGCCGCTAATTTACGAGTTTGTATTATATTTCTAATTTATTTACTTACTAATGTATTCATTTATCTACGTATTTAGTTGTAATCCACTCCAATAGAGTTAACATTATTACATGAGAACGGTTGGCCACAATATTAAACTGTGTCTTGAAGGGCCCAAACAAGGGAATGTATGATACAAGGTAAAACAGTCAAGTATGTAAACCCGAATAACGCGGAAAAGAGGAAGCAGAACCTACAATCCTGCGGGGAACCGGCTTCTGTCGAAAGTCAATGCCATGGCCTGTTTGGGTCCATTTAAGAATACCGTTCCCTGCCGCTAAATAGACATGTGCTCCAGCCCATGGCAGACCTTATGTGGCCCATTCTCAGTAAAAGTGTGCAAATACGGAATTTTGGTGTCGCCGACATTCCATGACAGTTTGCGGTTCCCTGAAACCTATTAGATACTATCTAAATGTTTATAATATATCACGAGGACATTATTTGTTAAAAATAAACACGATCAAATGCGGTTGTCTGCCTTTTTGTATAAAATTTTGCTGTTAAACTTCGTTAAGACCCCCAAAACGCAGTGTCGCCGGCTATTTTAGAATTATGTTTTATTGCTCCTCTCCGTCCACAAACACACTTTCCAAATATCATTTGCATGGACGATGAGCATATCATATGTGCTAATCACAATACTCGAAATGTTCCAAAATTTTTATTGACTTCTTTTTTATAGCCTTTTGAAACCTGTCGCCAAATTCACCGCCAGATACGTTACCAGTTTCTTTAGTGTTACAGAATTGCGAAAATAACAAGACTATGCAATGACCCTGTGTATATGAAACCCTGAGGATATACCTCATACATTGCAAGTACTTAGATTTTTTTGTGCGACAGCTTTTTATCGAGAATACGGTAGAATGTTTGAAATATCGGTTTTCTACATTTTTATTTAGACAGATACGTTACATACATTTCACGCCACCCACTGCGACAGATATTGCAATGTCAGACAAATTGTATATTACACAATACTCCTCGGAATGACGCATCGATTCAATATTAAAGTTCAGTACAAGTGAGAAATATTCGGTAGATATCGCTCTCATAATAACATGATCGACCATATACGTTACCACAGATACGTTACCCCAGATACGTGACCGAATTTTGCTCATTGGTCTTGTGCTTCCAGGGGATCAAATCTGGTCAAAATTCATCCCTACACATTACATGCTTCGTTTTGTTGGACCTCAGGATTATATTCTTACACCAAAAGGACAGGGAGGTGAAAAAGAGCAACACTTCCACATGATTTTTCTTTCTGCGTCAGTGTCTCACAACTTAATGCCAAGTTTTCCGACAGATACGTTACCACATAATCAAAATGCTGAAAAAAAATTGTAAATGTTTTGACAAACAAATCGTTGTGTGCTCACAAACTCAAAAGTACTATTCTATAAAACCCAGCCACTTTCATATTCTATGCAACAACTTTTAACGTTTATTTTACAAGACGAAGCTATGATTCAGCATATCATTTTTTTGCTTTTCAGATTTAGCAGATACGTTACGTATTATTCAGGGCACCCACGGTGACAAATAATGTTATGTAAAACAAAGTGTTCATAAAACAATTCTACATAGAATGACGCTTCCATAAAAGATCAAAGTTATGTTCAAATGAAGAATATTGAGTAGAAATTGCTCTGTAACTTCACAGACAGATTCATTTACGGTACGCCAGATACGTTACCTAACTTTGAAAGAGTAAAAAATAGTTTATGAAAAGCTTCCGAGAAAAGTTTCAGTGTTCTGTTGCATATTTGTTTTAGTGTTTTTCAACATATGAAGAACTACTCAAGATTCATTGATAAGTTGAACAATTATTTATTCATTTTCATTAAAAGGGGTGAGCCAAATACGTTACCATAGATCAAACAACTTTTTAGTATATCGAGTTCATAGAGACTGTACCTACTTCCTTCTAAGTGCCTGCAAAAATATATTTTTTAAACCTTATTTGCATTATCCATCAAAACTTAATGAATATTTATAGTCAGATGGATAAATACATTCAGACGTAAGATGAGAATATTCTGTGAATGAAGAACTCACCTCTCACATTTAGGGCTCTTTTCCACTACATTTCATAGTTTAAATATTACGTACAATGTTTAAAATGGTTAATTTGGGCTTACATCATTCATTTTTACATCAATTCATAAGGTAAATAATTAAACAGGTGATATTTATTACTTCACACACAACTAAAATTATTAGTCATATTTTACCAGATACGTTACCAAAGGCAATTCGATGTTTTTCAATAGTTATTTCCCTGGGAAAGCAATTCATATTTGTTTCCTGTGCAAATTCCAGATCGGATCGTTCCCTTTGCATGATTTGTGGCATTCGAAACTTTATTTGCAAGCGAAGTTTGCTAAAAATACAAAGTGAATCTTAAGGTTATATTTCATTTCAGCAAAAAACATATTTCAACCTACCACACAGAAACAATGTCTACCAATTAGCAAGGGATGACAACGTCTTTACCTCTTGAAAAACCCCAATATCTTTAAGGGGGACAGATGTCTTTTCCTGAACAGAAATTGGATCAAAACAATGAATTTAATTCAAAGTTAGGAGTCCATTACAACATGTAAATTTGCGGTAACGTATCTGATTGGCGATCAAAAATCATATATGATGCTCTATTTCAATTCATTTTTAATCAATGAATGGCCATCATTTAGAATGTTCCACTTTTTGTTTCGTATTTGACCGGTTTTGAAGTTACCAAAAACACATCTTTGAATGTATTACTTTGTGGTTGATTTTTCGGTTTTACTCACATGGAATTGAACGCTTAATCTGAGAATGGCCCATAATGACGCGAAAATATTGCCTTATTTATTTTTTTTTTTTTTTTGCTTGTCTGTTTGTTAGTTCGTATGAATCGTGCTTTAATCCATTCGGAACAATGTATAACACATAGACCAGGCAGTTCGAGATCGGTAGTGGGATGATATCATGGTTGCCTGACAGCGACTACCAAGGAATGATAAGATGAAGTTGCCCCGGGTTGAAACGCACACTATAAAAGTCGATGATTCTGACCTCCTGCGTAAACGGAGCCGACCAGGCAGCAACCCGAAGGTGGAGATGCTAATGACCTTATTACTATGCATGTCCGAAGAGCGAGTCCCAGCAGGATAGCCCGAGCCCGCTTCGTCGCTCCCCTGAATCCCCGTCTGCGATCACTCTTACGCCTGTATTGTGATAGGAGAGAAAGAGAGAAAAAGAGACGAGAAGCGCGGTATCCGAAATGGGGGGGGGGGGGGTGGGGAGGGTGCTAACTTTGGCATGAAAACAAACAAGAGGCGTGTCTTCATCAGCCCGAAGTTTCAAGATAGCGCGCTATCTGTGTAGTGAAGACGCAGATAGCGCGCCATTTGATCGGGAAAATTTCCCCCAAAATCTTGGTCTAGTTCGTCAACTAGAGCGCTAATTCGTGAAATAGCGCGCTATCTTGGGTGCGTCTCCATCAGCCCGAAATTTTTTCGATCCCTCCATGCTTCTGGTTAGCCAGCTGGCAATGGAAAGCGCATGTACAAGCAGCTAGTGATTGTGTATAGTACATTACACGCACGGTGTATTTAAGGATCACATGTGTGTACTATAGGCCTACTGTTGTTGTCATCTTTAAAACCAGGGAGGATATTTCTCTCACTTCCCTATTAAAACTCAGTGCCGTTCATGCTAGCTGTTTTTTTTTTTTTTTTAACTTCTTCTTCTTCTGGTCCACTCTATTCATACCTTAGCTGAAGATTCTTGCAGATTGTGTGCATTTTGGATTTGTTTAAACATTGCAATTCGTTAATTTCATATAAGATGCCTCACTGGACAGAAGAAAGAGTAGCGTTATCAATATCCCTTTGGAGAGAATTTGCTGTACTGCTCACCTCCCTGGTTGTGATATAGGAGATTTTGAGCGGGGAAATCCACTTTCGAACCGCGAGCCAGGCAGAGTAATATTGCAAAGTGCGCATGCGTCAATTTTCGGACTAATTTCCCAAAGCAGGCTGTTCGAGCTGATGAAGACGCACATTCGCTGTATCGGGCTATTTTCTAAGACCGCAAAATGTCCCGCTAGTTTGAACTTCGGGCTGATGAAGACACGCCTTTTGTTGCCCTATCTGTACTTTGACTAATGTAAGACAGCGTTCGGCAACTGTAATGCAACTGTAATGCACTGGCATATTGATAACTCTCAGTATACGATAATAAAGATTGGGTAGCCCTTACCACAACTTGAAGCATATAATTAAAGCTAAGAGTGAAGAACATTTAGCTTTCAAAAGATTGATAAAAACTTATTTTCGCTTTCAAACCAACACTTTACTTGGGTTGTAATCCCCGAAACGCTCAATAATGTGCGCTACTATGAGAAAATCTTATCAATTCGGATGTAGCGTCTAAATGTATTAGACGACCACCGGCCCATGCCTTTAATCCTTGCGTCCGGAATGCTTGCCGTGGCAGCTGACGTGGCCGCTCCAATACGGAACGAATGAGAAGAAAATAGTGCGACTGGGAGGCGTACGAACTCCACGCAGCGCTTTAATATGTTATTGAAATCCTTCCTAACTAGGGGGGCCCCGTCATAACGCACGAAGAAAGCTTCGCTACCACGTGGACGCACAGCCACGTAGGCACTAGCGGCTGCAACTGGACATAAGCTCTTGGATTCGTTGCTAGGCAAGATTATATAACAACCGGCACCCCCCTGGTCAGTCTTGGAAGGTGTAGCTCCAAAGCTGCCTTGCCGCTGTGCAGGCGAACGTCAATCAATCTGAGAGTGGGGGTCTGCTTCCGGGCGCGGACGGTAAATTCCCCAACCCGGAGAAACGCAAAGAAAGCTACTAGGAAAGCAGTTCGAAACAGCAACGCGTCGAATGACGAAGCGCACACGTGTGGGAGAGCCACTAGTCTAGCTTCTGGACTCTTTTTACTCGTAGCCGTGATTGTACGCGACAAGCCGTATGAGGGCGTGACAACCGAGGATTGCGATACGCCGAGAACTGCGATACCCGAGTTGGCCGCGCAGTCTCTCGATTATCGGAATCAGAAAATTTGCGCCCTCTCTTGGTCGCACCAAGGAAAAGGGGACGGAGCCCAGACTAGAGAGCCAGAAGCATGCGGCTTAATATGGGCAAGGTGATCGGGCAGCGCACGTCCCTGGAGATGCGACCACGTTTGCTGCCGTCCAGCATGCGCCTAACGATAAAGCACTGTGTGACGTCACGTAGCCCGCGTGACTGCAAATGAAAGGAGAGCCCCGCGATATAGGTGGCCAACGTGGCAGCTGCGTAACCGTTAAAGGGGCCCTGAAATCCAAATGCATGTTGATCTGTGTTGATTTATAATACCTTCAACATCACTTTTGCGGTGAAACGAATATCTAGAAACACTCCATATATTTTTAATGATTTTTTCTTTTATTTTTCTTCAGATTACTTGGGAACGCCCACAAAAAATCCTTCCAAAGCAATCAATATTCATATTCTTGAGATGACATCATCTGTCAATCATTGCTAAAGTGCTGAAATGTTTAACAAAAGACATTGGAATGCACCTTCCCCTCGACTCAGCATAACTTCCATGTTCCCTCGTCATGTCTTTTGTTAGTCACATTAATATGACAGAAACATGGAAGTTATGCTGAGCCAAGGGGAAGGTGCATTCCAATGTCTTTTGTTAAACATTTCAGCACTTTAGCAATGATTGACAGATGATGTCATCTCAAGAATATGAATATTGATTGCTTTGGAAGGATTTTTTGTGGGCGTTCCCAAGTAATCTGAAGAAAAATAAAAGAAAAAAATCATTAAAAATAAATGGAATGTTTCTAGATATTCGTTTCACCGCAAAAGTGATGTTGAAGGTATTATAAATCAACACAGATCAACATGCATTTGGATTTCAGGGCCCCTTTAAGGGACAGGTAGGCAATAAATTGCACAATCTGCTCGAGCGTGGGGTTAGCGCTGAGGCTGAAATGAGAAGCCGATCGAAAAGATTGAAAAGATTCCCATGCCTGTGTATACGTGCTGTGCGTGCTAGCAGCCCGGGATTGGGATAGGAGTCTCTCTCGTTCTAGCACAAGCTCTCCCACAGCTGGCGTGGCAGGGGGGTCTCGTGGGGATCTGCTTGTGGTGCCAACAAACGGAATCTCTCCATCTGAAAACGAGACAAAGAATCAGCTATATCATTACGGCAACCGGGGACGTAACGTGCTCTGAACCAAATGTTGCGCTCGAGGTAGTCCAGATACTGGACGATTTTTATCATCCGCAGTCCCCACACACTCGGCACCCACCCAATGCGCCCAACCGCTGATTGCGACACTCCGCCAATATTGGTACTCCCGAGGAGGGGTGAATTGTGTAATACAGTGTACATACAGACACCATCAACGTACGTCCGTACACACGCGGGCACACTACGAATACAGTCCAGGAAGTGGACTACGCTCGAGGGAGCACACTACGAAAATTCTGACCAGGGCCATAATGTGTGGGCATTTAGAGCTCTGCTTGTTTATGACATGCACTACCGTCTGATTATCTGAGCAAAACAGCACCTTCTGATTAGCAATGCGCTTTCCCCAAACTTGCACTCCAATGGGAAGAAACTCCAAATATGCGATGGAATGTTTTCCCCGCAGCACCCCGGGGGGCCATCTGCCCTGCGCCCACTCCCCATCGAAGTAGATGCCAAACCCAATGCTACCCGAAGCGTCTGTATAAAAACTGAACGCGCTATTCGAAGTCCATTTGCTTGCCGATCTAATCACGGTGCCATTGAACTGCATTAAGAAGGTGAGCCACGCACGCAAATCCTCTCGGGCGCCGCGGGTTAGTCTAACCTTATGAAATGGTTGCTTTATCCCAATTGTAAGGTCAATTAGTCTCCGCAAGAACGCTCGCCCAGGTGCGACCGCGCGCCTATTAGCGACTGCAAACGCCGGAGTGTAAGCTTTTGGCAACAGGTGGCTTCCTCTAGGTCAGCGCGCAAAGCCACCACCTTCTCTGCCGGGACCTGTACAGTAAGCGAAACAGAGTCGATTGTGAGCCCCAAATACTCGATAACGGTGACAGGACCCGTAGTCTTGTCATTAGCCACTGGCACCCCAAACCGCTCACACATTGCGAGGAAAGAACGCATTAGACTGGCGCATTCATGTCGAGAGCTAGCTGCGAAGAAAAAATCGTCCAAATAATGCAATACGCCATCCGACTCAGCGATATTTCTACAACAATACTCAAGAAAGGTACTGAAACGTTCGAAAATCGCGCACGACGCCGAGCAGCCCATTGGAAGACAACAATCGTAATAATATAGACCATCTATGCGCATGCCCAGTAGCTCAAAATCATCAGGATGCACGGGGATAAGACGAAAGGCAGACTGTATGTCCGCTTTCCATTGACTGCCCCCTGCCCCAAACGCGTTACGAGGTCAACGGCGTCATCGAAAGTAGAATACCTGACCTGACAATCGCGCGGGTCAATGCAATCATTTACGGATGCACCGCGAGGGGCTGACAGGTGTTGGATCATGCGAAATTCCCCAGGCACCATCTTTGGCACCACCCCAACTGGGGAGCAGCGAAATCTTGGAAAAGGAGGTGAGACATATGGACCGACTATTCTCCCCAGGCTAACCTCTTTGAACAATTTACGATGTAGAACCTGCGCGTGTGCTGTCGCTGAGACCAGGTTTCGTGACTCGTGAGCAACCCGCTCCCCCGTATAACCCAAACGGAAACCAAAACGAAAGCCCTCAATAATGTTAACTGCAGCTGTCTTATCCGGATAATTGCGCAGAAAGAGGATCACGCGCTCAATGTTAATTGGGGATGGGCCGAGAGTCTTTTTGGGTGCCATTGACAGCGCCCCGCGTGCAGGCTTGAGCTGTGTAGGTAGAGGAGCCGCAATTTGCGCAGACATGTGCGAATCTGCAGATCGCCCGCTTGCAAGAGCCCGCGTTGAATGCGAAGCAGTGATTGGCTCGTCCGCGTGCAAAATCTGCCCCCGCTCTCCTATCTCTCGCGGGTGAGGAAGGCCCCCCCCCCCCCCCCGCGACGACCTCGCAGGTATGACGTGGCAGCTCCTGACCCAGCTCCCGCCCGAAAGGGCTGCAAAGGAGTATACGAACGAAACGCTGCTCTGGACTGGGCTGTGGCTACGGTTAGCCACAGCTCCGTGTCAATAGGGAGTTTTCGATTGGGTGAACGAGAAGGACGTGCCGCCGAGCGCAACCGTACGTCAAGGCGTCACGTCTGTACGTTGACCGGCTGCTAAAACACATTTCGATTTCGGGCGCCGGCGGCGTCACGTCTCGTGGCGTGTGCAGGAGGCAACCAGGCCGTGTGCCTTGCGTGCATATAAGCGGAATTTGTGACTCGTTTCTGTACTTGTAATACTTGTTTTGTCTTTGACTACATGCGTATCCTGGGAGGAATTTCGTGGATTTTAAAATATGATGCATGGTAAGACTACTAGGCAAATGCACTGCTGCACTAGCTAGGCCAAAAGCACCAAAATATGTTTGCGTACAGCATTACGTGTAAATGCATGTGTGGGACTACGGTAGGCAGTTGCAAAGTGCGAAACAGTCAAAACGGGCAAATAAAGTAGGTACCAGAGGCTGTAGTTTGTATGTCAGCGCTGCTGCTGTGACGTATGAAGATCATAAGCTTTCATGTAATTAGAATATAAATATTCTCTCGAAAGAAAAAGGAAAACAGGTGAACTGAGCACGGATTTCCCGAGAGTCATCGTGCTCTTTCGCACGATACCAGAGAGGAGTGTGACGTCATAGCAAGGGTGGGTTGAGCGCGGCGCAACCGATTTGGGTGGACGGTGATAACCAGAGTTAACGCGTTCGAAATTTGTGCGATGAGCCGAGGGTCGACACTCGCGCATGCGCAGTACGTAAAAACTACGTCATAACAGGGTGATGCCTGGCTCAACGTGCAAATCGAAAAGTCCCTAATAGTCGCCCACGAACGGAGCGGCTGTCGCGCTTGGCGCAGCCTGAATTGCACATCATAGGTGCGCCAATTATAGCTTCCGAAGCGCACGATGTATCGAACTATGTCCATATATTTGAACAACTCGCGCGCTCGATTTCCATGCTTTTCTACATACACCGAAGCGTATGTCAGAAAGGCCGACGTCCACATATCGATATTTGCAATTTGCGGGGTGCGACTCGCGCTCCTGACTTGCAGAGATCCTCCAGCCTGCACTAGGCTGAATGACGCCTCCTCACTCAGGGAACCTACGTCGGATTTGAGGAGGATGCCCAAATCAAGAAACTCCCCCTTCCAAATTTTCTCTTTAACCGACATGGGGACGACGCTCCCCAGCTCATCCCCTACGCACGACAAGGCTTGGGGAAGGGCATCAAAAGTGTCAGGTGGGTCAATCAACTGACCAACCGGACTAAGATCTACCGATTTGCTTGCCACGTGGTGCTCACGCACCACCGCGTCGACCACGGTGGGCCAAGAGGCGTCACCATGCCCACACGCAGACACACTATACTCACCGGATGCTGCAGGCGATCCGCCTTGACCAGCTGCCGGGTCCTCCTCCCCACTCTTGGTTGTCTTTCGACCACGACGACGCGTCGACGAGGGCGGCGCTGGCGACTCCTTTCCTATCACCTTCTTCATGATCTTACTCCGGGACTTCGGCATAGTGAAAGTCCAGAACCGGCGTTGTGATATGCAGAACTAAGATGATATTAACTTAGGTCCAAACGTCCTGATGCGAAAATGCAAAGACAGTGCCCCAGAATTGACGATGTAAGTTCACGTATGATATCCAATATCTCAAAGGCAAGAAGGTATACCCCAAAAAGTTCCAAGGGAGGGAAAGTAGCACGAAGATGATAGAAAACTACGAAGTTTCGAAGTTCAATGTGTAAGACAATGCTCGAAATCCAATATTAGGAGCCGCCTCAATTACTTCCTACTTCCACGACAAACCACCATCGAATGACGCTACCTAAGCAATTTCTTCACCGCGTGCGCTTACCCCCGCAAACGAGAGGGGCAGCAAGAGCAGGGGTCACCTGTTGCGTAATCCCCCCTGCCCTATATCTGCCCGGCAACATCGCTACTGTGTCCTCAAGAGTAAATTGTTTTAACTTCCTTGCAGTCCGTTAAAACCCATTAAATATGAACATGTCAAATGCTTCCTACGTCTAGATTGAAGAGCAGTCACAATTAAATTAGAATGAATTGGTACATTTGACGCATGTTCATAAGGATTTGTTTTGATGATTATCTGCCCAGCGCGATTTTGAAGAATTTGCAATTACTTGATATATTTTTTTATGACTTGAATCAAATATACTATCAGCATAATCAAAAAGTTGCAAGATAATGGACTGATAAATCAACTTCAGGTTAAATTTACTGATGAAATGACGAAGTCCGCATAAATACTTCACTAATCTCTTTGTTTTTTTTTTACATAAATTCTCGATATGAACATCCCATTTCAATCTGTTATCAACAATAAAACCGAGGTATTTAACATGATCCACTTGTTGTATTGGTCTACCGTTCATAAAAACATCTACTCTATTACATCTATTCAACATATGCCTTGATCCAATGAGTAAAGATAGAGTCTTTTCAAAATTGATAGTCAGTTTATTTGCACATATCCATGTATAAACACAAACCAGATCATTATCAAGATTCATATGTACGCTATCAATATTGCTATCAGAAAAATACACAACAGTATCATCGGCATATAATTGGATTGAGCAGTTAGGTATATATCTGCATAAATCATTAATAAAAACGATACACAAAAGGGGGCCAAGAATCGATCCCTGTGGGACTCCATAAGTTATGAGTAACGGAGTTGAAAGATGTGAATGGAATGCCGTACAAATGGATCGCCCCTTCAGGTAATCAATGAACCATGACAGACACTCATCTGATACCCCAATATTGCGTAATTTGGTTTAAAGCAAATCATGATTAACACATTCAAACACTTTTTTTAAAGTCTATGAATACGGCCCCTGTATATTTCCCTTCATCTATTGCTTTCACCCATTCAACTGTCGCCTTGACTAAGGATGTGATTGTGGAATGCTTTCGCCTAAATCCAAATTGTTTGGGAGATAATATGTTATTTTCTTCAAGGTAAGCCATTAGTTGTCTTTGTACAAATATTTCGAACAGTTTAGAAACAGTGGGTATTATTGAAGTAGAATATCCGCCCAGCGCGATTTTGAAGAATTTCCAATTGCTGTCTCTCAAATTTGTTAGTTCCTTATGTAAATCATCTTCAGAAAATACATGAAATCTAAAGTGTGCATCACCATCAATATACATATCATTTTCAAAATAAGACACAGTGGGCTGTTCTTCGATATCAGAAGAAAGCTTTTCTCCAATAGAAGAAAACTATTGATTAAACTCATTTCTCTTCGATTTAAAATCTGATACATTACCTTGGGGATTATTATTTTGTGAATTAGGCATGACAGAAAAATATCAGCGGATCTTCCCTTACCCAGTTACCTAAAGAAAGTCTATCCACATAATACTTTCTATTTGCTTTCCTTATTTCAGAGGCGACTTTATTTCTAAGTTTCCTGTACATATTCATAATATCACTTTCCTTCGTTTTCTTTGATTTCCATTTCATTTTATCTCGTTGTTTGATTAGATTTATAATTTCCGAAGTCATCCAAGGAGAACATTCACTTTTGACTTTCCTGGATATTACAGGCATAAATAGTTTTAACAGGCATAAATGGATACAGTATTTTTACAGGCATAAATAGATTAACAGTTTCCATGAAATAATCTTCCAGTAATTTGACAGCCTCATCAATATCTTTTGCGAAAAGAACGTCTTTCCAAGGCTGGTTTTGTAAATGATCACAAAAAGCTTTTATATCAATATTTTTAGAATTTCTGCAGCTTTATACACGGGGTTGACGTGGAGAAGGAGTAGACGGAGATCCGCAAATAATGAAATTCATGGAATGATCGCTAAAGCCAATATGAATGACACCCGAGGATTTCACTAATTCAATTATATTGGTTAACATCACATCAGTCAAAGAAGATGACGTATCAGTGACACGAGTTCTTTCTGTGATGTTTACAGGTTGCATAGAATAAACATCGTGAATCTGCATCACACGTTTTGTGTCACCTTGATAGGGTTTCTTTAAAATGCCGCAGTTGAAATCGCCCATGATTACGGTACTGTGATTGAAACTATCGATAAATGACAAAAGTGATTCGTAGTGATCGAGTAGTTCGGAAGGACCATTCGGGGGCGATACCATGTTACAAACATTAATGGCTGTGAAGATTTCTTACGACCAAGGATAGCTAAGGCTCCCAAGTACTGTAGAGACGTATGATCCAAAAGTTCAATATCATAGTTTTCGCGAACATATAAAATGACGCCACCACCATTTCGGTTTCTATCTCTTCGTATAATCTTGTAATGATCAGTATTGATTTCATTGAAACCAAATGTCACTGAAAGCACCAATATCTATTGCATTATCAGACATGACAGCTCTCAGTTCATCTATATTTGGCAATAAAGTTCTCACATTCAACTGTGCCATTTTAAGACCTTTGCTTTGCAATTGACTAAGTTGTAACGATTGTTGGTAAGCAGAGAAATCACTTTGATTTATCATAGTTTCGACTGAAGAGTGACTTATATTAGCATCTTGAGTTTCATGGTATGATGTATTGAAAGGCAGCTCGAGAAAGACACATTGATTACAAATACAATCTTTGGAGGAATGAAAACAATCAAGATCTAAAGAGGAACATGAAAGATGTGTCCAGATATTACAAATAACACATTTTATGGCATTCTGATTATTTTTCACAGATTTAGCACAGAAAAAACAAGGATATTTCAAAGTCATAACGCGCTTCGTGCGTTATGAGATTAAACAGTGATTAAGAAAATGTATTTGGCTTACCGTTTAGAGTCAATGTCCGCAAGGCTGAAGATGGAGACCTTTCTGCCATCTGCATTGAGAGCAGTGATCCTTCCGTCAAGCGTCCAGACTTTCTTGACTTTCGCGTGAGAACGAAGCTTGTTGACAATCGCTTGTCTCTTGGTAGTGAGATCTTCGTGAATGAAGATATCCGTCCTCTTGAGTTTGGATCTGGCAGAGTAGATTTCATATCGTGTGTTGTACCTGCAGAATTTGATGATGATTGGTAGCGGATTCTTTGATTCACAGTTACATTACTTCGGAGTGACACGATGACTACGGTCAATGTACCCAGGGTCAAGAGTGATTCCAAGATGGCGGCGAGCGGTGTTGATGACCAGTTGATCGATATTTCAGTTTTGTTCCTCCGGGATTCCATGAAAACGAAGACATTGTCTCCGCGAGTATTGCTCTTGGTCCTCACACAGACGATGCATTTCCTTAAGCTGCAGTGTGAGATCTTGAACCGATGATTCGAGCGTTGCATTTTTCTCCTGCTCATGAATGTCCAGCTGTATGGCCTCGTAAACTCGTTGAGTCACCTCCTCTTTCACAACATCGACAATAGCTTGAATGAGTCTGGAATGCGTCTCCTCGTCGATTGCTTTGTTCACATGTGTGCGGATGCTACTGATGAGGTGCGGGTCATTCAACTGGTTTTTGGTTGGTTGACCAGCTCGAGTAAGGGGAGAACTCCCGAAGGAGGCTTGCCGGTCTGCTCCCGGTTCATGTAGCTCCTGGCTCCGTACCTCAGCCTCCTTCTTTGGGGAGGGATCCTTGGCTTCAGAGTCCTTCCTCTCATTTCTCGTTTGAGCCCGTCTCCTCCTCTTTGAGAAAAACACTGACTTGTTGAAAATACAGAGAGGTGCTATTTCTGGATTCTTATCCACATGGCAAAGTGTGACGTTAATAAAAAAAAAAAAAAACACAGTAATTCAATCCAGATTTTGAAGAGGTGAGCAGATGCACGACCACTCACGTCACGTCACAACACGTCACGTCACGTCCTGTATCTAGGAAGTAAGCAATGTACGCTTCTATTCAATTTTTTGTTTGTTTCTTCAGGAAGGGAAAAGAAAAAGAACCGCTACGACATTTAACAGAAAAGAAGAACCTACACACTCGTACATACGGCCGGCGAGCAAACAATCACTGACAAATACAAGCAACGACTAAACAAAAAAATGATGCCATGTTAATCTTGGCTGAAAATAAGCAAATCTAGGCTAATTTATCGTCTTTACCAAAATTAGGAAATTACCCCGAGCAAACGTTTATTTAAGTGGAAGGAAATGACATATCATAATTTTTTTCAGTGATGTGAATTTTCGCAATCCGGACGAAGACAGCGTAGGTACGTGCGTGTACGGACCTCGGTTTTAGCAAGAAGGTTTGAGAAATGGAGTCACAACAGTCTTATTCGCTTTGATCCCATGTTTGAAGCCGCCACTCAAAAATATTAATTGAAGTCTTTGTCAAACTGGATCTGCCGCTCAGATGCGAAAACAATTGACTCGTGTCTCATTGCATAATCACCAGCCACTTTCGAAGGAAGATATGTCTTTGTGATGGTAATTACTTTTCGCTATCCCTACTTACAAACGACGGGCTGTAGACAATGGTAAAGGCACGGGGGTGCGCGAATAAAAATTGCTGAAATGTTGCTGAAATAGATATCAAAATTACTCGACTGTACGTGCCTTTACGCTAATCTGACATATTAATTTATAAAGAACTATACTTGAAGATGATACCATATTACATGTAGTTTCATTTGGCGGAAATAAGGAGAAAAGTGATAAAACCGGCTTTCCATGAGGGTAAAATTGCAAACACTTTCACAAAATACAGCTCAGATTTACACTCTTGCACCTATTTTCGAACGGAATTGACTTTTGTTTTATATGCTTTATCATAAGTGACCCTGCACCTCAAAACAAACAAAAAGTCGCCAGACATGAATTTTTAGTTAAGACCATATTCTGAAAGAGCAGACTTTAAGCTTTAAAATGATGTATAACTCAAATCAAATAAATATTGGAAAGAAAGCACAAACTCAGGAAAAGTGTGAACTGAGAAAAGAGGCTCTGAAGTACAGTGTCTATTCAAGGGCTTAATCTTTACCAAACCGTGCTGGTTGTGTGATGAATGGGACAAAAAACAGGAAGTAAACCACCAGAGTAACAACAATGAAGGGATTATCAGATTAAGCTGAAATTAAGCATGCCTCATTAACACATTCTGTCCATAATCAACGCCAACTTTCAAAGCAGTAGCACTATCCTTTCAAAAGTTATTAGAGTCGAAAGTGAAGAGTGTGGACAAGGTTTTTCAGAAATGAAAAAGGGATTTTAAAGACACACCTAATTACATTATTCTACCAAAAATGTTCGAGATAAACTGCTAAAAAACACACTTTTCTGCCCGTTTTATGATACCAAATTTTAGCATAATGTAAAAGAAGACCCGCTCTTTCAGAAAATATGAAAAAGTCAAGTTCGGCTAGGTTGAACCATTTCACTTATTTTTAGTCCTCACGCAAAATCTGTGTGTACGACTTTGTGTTTGTTTTGAGGTGCACGGTCACATAAGGTGAATTTCATTGCATTTGATATATAAACGAGCAGCATATACCCGATATCATGTTAGCGTTAAAAATGAATCTTCAGATTGCTCCGAAAGATGGCGGCTTTAAGCATCGAACGTCAAAGGCACAAATGCATTTTTTTTTTGTCCATCCATAGAAAACTGACAGCTGATTGAATGATTATAGTCAGTTGTAACTCCATCTCTCGAACCTCCTTGGTTTCAGTGTGCTCTACGTTCAAAAAGTGTTTTTTTTTCTCTGTCTCTTTTTTGTTTGCTTGTTTTTTTTTTGCGCGTATCATGTAGATGAGAGTATCATTAGGAGATAACTTTGCATCTTTTCAGTAATATTGGCTTTTAAAGCAGCTAAGGACGTCACTGGTTGTAGCTATCTCACCCCTTAAAGGGAACGCACTGGATGTCTATTTGTTGCTTCTGTTTTTTTTTTTCTTTTTTTTTATAAACCACAAAACTGGCAGAACTCTGTTTAATCGTGTTAATGGGATGCTCGGGATCGTGATATTTTTCTCGCATAACGAAATCTATGGATGCAAAACCTGCGCATTATGTGTACGACATCACTTTCTCGGTTTTTGCGGTACAATAACTTCCACAATTCGATGAAATGGAATAAATTTTTAGAGTAAAGACCTACATTCTGATCTAGAATGACACTGCACGACTCTGTGTGTTATGATGAGATAGGTGTCTGTGATCACTTTCTCGCTCTCATTATAGACCGGAATAGGGAAGGACGGGTGGTGGAGCAGTAATTCGCCTTCATAAATCACGAATCACGAATCGCTATCAAATTTTATTGAATGTAAACGGCGACACAAGCCGTAACACGAAGGCTACCCAGGTGTTTATGATTCTACGAGGACGTCAAGTCACATTGACTGTTGACACACAGAAATCTCTTGAATAATATCTCACTTTCCTCTATACTGTGCGACCAAAGGCAATATTTAAAAGCTCGAAACATTGTCTTTGCTAGATATTCATGCCAATATAGACGAAATTACAGGATTTGATCTGTGTTTAGCATTTTGCATAGTAAATGTGACAGTGCATCACAAAGCCGACAAAAAAATGTCGCCTGACATGGACTTTGAGTTGAGGGCAAATTTTGAAAGAGTAGGCCTACACTCTAACCTTTAAAATGATGAATATAACTCAAATTAAATGGACTCTTCTAACCAATCAAAATATTTGAAAGAAGTAACACACTCTGCAAAAGTATGCACTGAGAAAGAGAGGCTCCAAAGTATACGATCTATATTGTGGTAGCTGTGCAATGAATGGGACTCACACACACACACACACACACACACACAAAGACAAGATATAAAATACCATAGCGACACTAATCAATTGATATCAGTTAAACTGACACTGAATATGCTCTATAAACACATTCTGCCAACAACTACTAACTAACTTTCAAATCAGTAGCACCTACTTTCCAAAAGTTATTACGGTTGAAGTGAATAGTATGTGAGGATCCTATGAAGAGTTTGATTGCAAAACGCAATAAATCCTTTTTCACTGAATTGAGAAAAATAAGATTTTTTATTTCGAATATTTTTTGAATAATAATACCCATGATTTTTTTTTTCTTGATTGTTGAGCACACATTGAGCTTAAATCTAAGTATGCAAGATTTCTGGGAAAATCAATGAATTTGAATGATTTTTTTTTTCAAAATGCAATAAATCCAAAATGTCCTTTTATTGCAAAACGCGATGAATCCAAGCTGTCCATTATGCAAGTGTGATTTTTTTTAATCAACACTTTGGAGTTGTTTGGGGCAGCAGGTAGATCAGAAGCACACAGAAACACACACATGCAAACACACACAAACACACATACAAACACACACACAAGCACACACGCACAAACGCACTCGAAGTACTTTTGGAGAAGTTCTTTGTGGAGTCTGTTATTTTTAGAGTTTTTTTTTAGGCAGCTGGTACGTACATTACACACACATTTACAAAGACACAAACATGCAAACCCACACGCAAACACACACACAAACAAACTCGCGTGGAAACAGACGTGAAATAAAAAGAGATAAGAACAATGGAACAGGGCAAATTCTGAAAGAGCAGACTCCAACCTTTAAAATGATGTATAACTAACCAATCAAAATATTTGAAAGAAGCATCACACACTCTGCAAAAGTATACACTAAGAAAAAAAGGCCTCAAAGTATATCATGGTCTACTGTGCTAGCTGGGCAATGAATGGGACACACACACACACACACACACACACACACATACACACACACACAAAATAAAAAATAGACAGGATGTAAAACACTATAGTCACAGAAATGAAGGGATACCAGTTTAAGCTGACACTGGACATGCTCTACAAACACTTTCTGCCTATAACTACTACTAACTTTCAAATCAGTAGCACGATCTTTTCAAAAGTCATTATAATAATATACAGAAAGTGAATAGTACGTGAAGTTTTTTTTTTTTTTTTAAGGCATTAATAATAACATGCACCATTTTACCAAAAAAAAAAAAGTTCTATGAAAACTGCTAAAGAAACAGTTTCCCATTCGTTTTATGATCACGGTATCTAGAATAATGTAGAAGAAAAAGTGCTCGTTTATAACATAGTTATGAAAAAGTTTGACTAGTTTGAACATTTTACCCCAAATTTGAGTCCTCATGAAAACCAGGGTGTGCAACGTTTTGTTTGCTTTGTTATGTACGGTCACATGGTAATAACCCCACAAAGTCAAGAAAGACCGGGCCATAATTCATAATGTGCGTATCGTATCATGTTGTAATCGAGGTTGTATACAGGCGCCAGACAAGATTTGTCATTCAGTATAAGAAAGCTGATTCACAGATGGGAAGGAAGGGGAAATTCCCCGAGATCGGAGTTCGGGGCCATGCGATGGAACCTCTCCATCTGAGAGCGAAACAGAGAGTCGGCTATCATCAGCAATTCCTGACACATATTCCAAGAAATCTACTTTAGGAATAACACTACAAAGCGACTAACGACGCACCTTATGTATACTGATGCAGACGTCTGTGTAGCAGAGTTGCTCGGTCCCAACAGAGCAAAATCACCAAAAAACATGTGAAAAATCACCAAAAGCCGTGAAAGTCACCAAATTTGAAAAGCGTAAGTGAGGCTTCAATCTCATGCAACATTAAGTAGATAAACCTTGCTCAAACATTCTTTTCGAGTCCCGGTGCAATTTACGGCGCGCAGTAGTCACACACACTAAATGCAAAATGTGCACGATGTGTATGGATGAGTGTTTGTGTGTGGTCAGTGGTGTTGAGTGACAAAAAAGGGGCACATGTTCTGTTTCTACAAGAAATAAGGGAAAAACCTTGGGAAAATGCATTTTTGTTTTCAATTAGTGTGATTAGTTTTCGTTGGTGTCAAAATCACCAAAAAAAAAAAAAAAAAAAAAGAGTACCCCAAAATCACCAAATTTTGATTTGGTTACCAGGCTAAAGTTTTGTCACCAAACAATTTCAAAAATCTCCAAATTTCACCCTTTTTGGTTAACGAAATCGCCATTAATTGGCAACACTGCTGTGTAGTACATGTGTAATGATTGCCACCGCTATCAGGCTATCAGACCAAAATCGTTTTCCTTCCCGGGGGTTATAACGTGCAGAAAGTATCTCTTCCGGCCATCGCGCATGGATATAGCTTTCGTCGAAATGGAGGCTAGATCCTTTGTTCGCTTCTACATTCTGATTTAGGAGAATGCAAATCACTAAATACTAAGCATGCTATTAAGTGCACCAGATGTGTATTTGGGAACTATAGTCACTAACAAGTTGGTTTAAAATGACATATTTTGGGGATATCGTTAAGGCCGTAAAGAACAGTCAAAGCCATGCAGATAACAATCACAAATTCACTGCACAGCGATAATATTCGGCGAATTCTAGGACATCTTGTCGATTTTGACAATCTTGTTGCTCCTAAGATATCAATATGCAAGACTCATTTTTAGGGAACAGCTAATATCACTTCCTTGTCAACAGGGTATCATATTTCTTTTAGAAATCGATCTGGAATGATAATTCATTCCGCTGTGTCAAACTATGATTGAACTTGAACTTGAACTTGAACTTGAACGTTGAAATGGTTGAAATACAAATTGTGAGTGTTCATTATACTAAGATAAATCTTGGTCGAAGTTTAGGGAGCAGTGAACTGTACAGGTTTGACTGCAGTCACAGAAGTGATCAACTTGAAACATTTTATTGTGTGGGGAAATGACTTCATGTGAAGATGAAGCTTGCAGATTTAAAGGAAAATGAGAGGACTTTGGCCATTCTCCGAAAAAGTATGCACAACTGCGATTTTTGTGTCGTCAACATGTTCATACAGTTTAAATCGATATTTTGTCCCTCAAATTTTTTTTTTTTTTCTGTTAAATTCATCCGAGAGGTTAGACCTGTAAAATACATATCAATAAAGCTATTGGGACATCCGGGACAATATCAAAAATATGATCCGAAGTTTGTTGTAACCCTAAAAACCCCATGTTGCCAGGACAAGACGTGTTCATATAACAACTTGTTGCTCGTTAAAATATCATTCAAATCACATCTTTTGTACTCCATTCCATTGCCCCTTAAGTGCGTGAATGACAAATAATATTACATAACAAAACCATGTTTTGATATTTCTCTAAGATATCAGTTATATCATGTCGCCAAATCGCAGTCAGATACGTGACTTTTTTTTCAGACTCTCGAGGGAAGATCAAAGTAATGCCGCATAGCAGTGCAATTTCGTGTGTTAAACAAAGTCAAGCTAACGCATACATGGAACCATGATTTATTCGAATTTATTTGAATCTCTTGTGTGACCCTGCACCACAAAACACACAAAAAGTCGCCAGACATGGATTCTTAGTTAAGGGCAGATTCTGAAAGAGCAGATTCTAAGCTTTAAAATGATGTACAACTCAATTCAAATGGATTCTCCTAACCTATATAAATATTGGGAAGAAAGCACACACCCAGGAAAAGTGTGAACTGAGAAAAGAGGCTCTGAAGTACAGTGTGTATTCAAGCGCTTAATCTTTACCAAGCCGTGCTGCCTGTGCGACGAATGGGACAAAAAACAGGAAGTAAACCATCGGAGTAGCAACAATGAAGGGACTATCAAATTAAACTGAAATTGATCATGCCTAACACACTCTGTCCATAATTAGCGCCAACTTTCAAAGCAGTAGCGTCATCCCTTCAAAAGTTATTAGAGTTGAAAGTGAAGAGTGTATGCAAGGTATGCAAGAAATGAAAATTAGACTCTAAAGACACATCTAATCAGAGTATTCTACCAAAAATGTTCGAGATAAACTGCTAAGAAACGCGCTTTCCTAACCGTTTTATAATCCCAAATTTAAACATAACGTAGAAGAAGCCTTGCTCTTTCAGAAAATATGAAAAAGTCAAGAACACCTAGGTTGACCCATTTCACCTATTTTCAGTCCTCACGCAAAATCAGTGTGTGCGACTTTTTGTTCGTTTTGTGATGCACGGTCACATATGTATATACATATGTATATATATATATATATATATATATATATGAAGAGTTTGTTTGCAAAAAACGATAAGTCCATTTTTGAAGATTTTGAAGTGAGATCTCTGTCATAAAGTACAAAATAATACCTTTCAAATGATATATTGGTCACTTCATATAAAGGTAAATTTTTGAAGTTATGGTCTAAAGAAGCAAAAAAATTCTTATTATTCTCTTTATTTTTCTTGACCTTTAATCGCAAATATCTCCATTTGGCAAATATGGACTTATCGGTTTTTGCAAACAAACTCTTCATATATATATATGTATATATATATATATATATATGAGTATATATATATATATATATATATATATATATGTATATATATATATATATACAGATATATATATATATACTGATCCCAAACCGCGGAAGCTAATAGTGACAATGAGCTGATATCAGAGTCGTTACTTAAACTTGGCTTCATTTAGAAAAAAAAAGTATGCTGCAAATATAAACAAAGCTCAGATACTTTTGAGTACTTAAGGTAATGACTAATTACACAACAGAAATTGTTGGAGAAAATTAATATTTGTGTAAATAATAGTACGAGAACGGTAACGGCCCATGAGATACGTTACCATCAAACATGTCGGATATGTAGATGCATATCGTGCAGCAAGGTTAACCACGAGGCGCTTTTAAGCGCGGATTTAACCGGGAGACAACGTGCTCTATATGTCTTGCCAGGAGGACATACAATAGTTCTAAGACAATGTAAGAGGAATTGAAAGTTTATTTGATGAAAATCGGTTTTGAAATGGCCGATATATCCAAAAGAAAGTAAAAGAAAGAGGTCCTAACAAAATGTGATGGGTTCATCTACTTTTATTTGTACATGTTTTTCTTTTACTTTATTTTTGACATCTCAGTAATTTCAAAACCAATTTCATCATACTCAATTCATTTTAGAGTATGATAATATGCTCTTAAGTATTTCGTATAAGTGGATTACGATTATATTGCCAAAAAAAGTTAAAACCTCTAAATACTCATCTTAACCAGAACTGTATTATCCCTTAGAATTGTGGCATTTACAAAAAAAAAGGGGGCCGTCAGAAATACGTTACAAATTTATTAGTTTATTTCTGCTCTCTTGTGTGTGTGTTTTTTTTTTTTTGTGTGTCTGATGTGTGTCTGTGTTTTGTTTCACAATAACATATATAGAAAGACTTTAAAAGTTGAAGTGTGGTACCAAACTTTTTTTTTTCTTAACTTCACGGCAAAGGCAACTACATGAACGGTCTACCTTTGTTCATTGCGATTTTGCATCTTATCTACATAAAATGCACTTAGTATTATGGTTAAAGTCAAGAGCATTTCCTTCGTTGCATGTTTTTGTTCTGAAAATGACAATAGGATTTTATGTCTAACGTTTTGCATCAGGTTGTTGAATCACATGTTTGAGTGATCGGGGTTTGATGTAAATCGGTAGTTTATTTTGTCATTACCATCGTTCATTGATTCTTGAGACCTGATTCATAACAGACAAGAACAAAGGAAAATATCATCCATGTGTATCATTTGCATACATCTTTTCCAACTTCATTCTTACCGTCTCCCGTGTATCATTATTACAAAATTTCGGAACTATATTAGAAAAAAAAAAGTATTATGGATTTTTGTTAGTTTGGTTCTTGAATTTCACGTACATCTTAAAGTTTTATAAAAAAAAATATATCTAATCTTTTATCTATGACGAGGACATTCTTTACGTATAGAAGTACGGTGTTTTAACGAAAATAATCATATTGTGATGTTCTTACAAGTTAAAATGAAAATATTTGCATCATTGGTGTTGGGCTTAAAATTGTATACTAACGGAACGTCTGATGCATCAGATACATTACCACACACCGTTCTTCTTTCGATCAAAAATGTATTTAAAGGACAAGTCCACCTTCATCTATACATAAGGAATGAGAGAATGCAACAATATCGGTAGAAAACATCAGTGAAAGATTTAGGAAAATTGGACAATCCGTTCAATAGTTGTTTTAAGTATCTGCGCAGTCAATGCTGGAAGAGAAGACTACTACAGTGTATGATGTTAATTGAGAAGTATAATACTTGTTCATAAAGTTTCATACAATCAATGAGATTATTTATACAATTCAAATGCAGGTAAAAAGTTAGATTAGGGTAACATAATATTTCAAGCCGAAAAATGTAAGTGTTTTTTGGTGTTTTTACTTTATAAATTACGATCACTTTTATTTTATACAGATTAAATCAAGGCAGTCTCCAAAATGTTTTCATGATGTTTGTTTATGTTTAAGCCGGTAGTTTTACATAAGCATTGTCATTTTAACGCTAGAAATAAGCAGACAGTCAATAGTTTGTTTGTTTGTTTTTTTTTGTTTGTTTGTTTGGTTTTTTTTTTTTAAATGCTACCTCTGGTAACGTATCTGATATTTGGTTTTAACATGAAAAAAAAAAAAACAGGACTCACGATTGGATATGTTTCTCTAAAAAATATGAACTTTCAAATATCACCCATTGATTGTTTCCTATCCTATGGGATTGAAGTTTCTGAATTGATAGCATATGAAAAAAATCTTTGATGATGAATTTTTGTCATTTGTTCAACGGTAATTGCACACTTTTTCGGAGAATGGCCCATCTATTCATCGGTCTCTTCCTGTAATGCATCAGTAACTTGCTTGGGCAGTCAATATTATTTTATTTTCTTGCAGAACACTTTTGATGTATTTGTTCTGTGCATACAGCATTTTTTTCTTTCATTTTGAGCTCAGTCGGGGCACTGGATTGTGTGTAATATGCTTTACATAACACTATACAATACATCGGATAGACAAGTACTCTATTTACATTATGGCTACTTTACAACGTTACCATGTTCAATCGTAACTTTCCGCTACCAACATACCCCTCTCGACCTAGAACATTTTGTAGGAAACAGGTTGGGCAACCATTAACTCTGTTCTTTATTTTTATGAATGCCTTCATACAGTAACAATTGATTAAACTACTCTTATGTTTGTGGGAGAAAATTTTGCGCGAACATTTTGTCCCATTGGGTCCTGCCCTTGTTAGTCCTCTAGGGACATCTTTACTCATTGAAGAAGATTTTACACATTCTGTGAGCATGCTGTTCATATGACTCTGACAATATTGATTGGAACCTGACCAAGAAATTAAGATAAACAACAACAATAACAACGAAACCAAACAAACACAACCGTCTTTAACAGTTACTATAAAGACCATGGAGGGGGATACCTGGAAAAAATATATATTATGTGACCTTGCATCACAAACGAACAAAAATTCGCACACACTGATTTTGTGTGAGGACTCAAAATGGGTGAAACGGGGCAACGGATCTTGACTTTTTCATATTTCCTGGAAGAGTGAGTCTTCTTCTACATTATGCTAAAATTTGGGATCATAAGATGGGCAGGAAAGTATGTTTTCTAGCAGTTTCGCTCGAACATTTTTTTTGGTAGAATAGTGTGATTAAGTGTGTCTTTGGAGTCCTTTCATTTCTTAAAAACCCTGTACTCACTCTCCACTTTCAACTCCTATAACTTTTGAAAGGATGAGGCTACTGCTTTCAAAGTTGGCATTAATTAAGCACAGAATGTGTTAATAAGACATGCTCAATTTTAATTTGATCTGATAATCCCTTCATTGTTTTTACTCCAGTTTACATCCGTTTTTTTTTTTGTCCCATTTATCGCACAGCCAGCACGGCTTGGTGAAGATTAAGCGCTTGAAAAGACATTATACTTCAGAGCCTCTTTTCTCAGTTCACACTTTTCCCGAGTGTGTGTTTTTTTTTTTTTTGCAGTATTTATATCTAGTCCATTTGACTTAAGTTATACATCATTTTAAAGTTTAAAGTCTGCTCTTGTAGAATATGCTCTTAACTAAAATTTCATGTCTGGCGACTTTTTGTTTGTTTTGTGGTGCAGGGTCACTCAACTGACTGATCTGTGTACTCCTTTCCGTGTATGTACTGTATAAAGGAGAGTACACTTATTTCTGGTGCTTTCAATAACCTGATAATGTAATTAGTGTTATCATAACATGATCATGTAAGTATGATAATTAACAATGACCACTACCACCATGCCTCAATATGAGACAGGCGCTCGAATACTATTCCCACTGTTACGTGATTCCATTCCTTTAGAATTGTAGGATACAGCTCCATTTAAGGAAGACTTGACATTAAACTCGGAAAATTAAAATGATAATAGTTTTCTCAGTTGTTCGTATGGCCTTAGAGGTAGGGGATACCTTTTTGCAGACCTCCCAAAATGCAGCAAAACATTAAATGTGAACCTCAGGGGACTTGTTTAGGCCACTGCTGAGAAATTTGGAAGTCAACAGTTATCTACAATTTGAATAATGCACAAAACTCAACTACTCAGTAGTTCTGTGTGTCAGCCACACTTAAGCCTTTTTGTTGCAGTCTTCTGTATTTTTTTTTTAATCTATAAACACAAATCTAAAAGTATAAGAGCTGATGTAATAACATATAGAGTGTGTGGCAAGAATGTATAGGTCTATAGAAATGTTTGTAAGTTTTGATGAACTTTCTTTACAAAATATACATGATGGACACACATGCAGTGCATGGGTCTGCAAAGGTAGCCTAGTATTGTACTGGAATTTACGGTGAGCCCCGAAAAAAAATTCAATTCAAAATCTAACGGTCAATAAAAATGTACTAAATGTTACCTTCCACTTTCAATACTTTATGGGAGTTTCTAAAATGATACTCTCTTCAACATACCACTGTATTTATACAAGTCTTCATTTGAGGCATGCAAATGGGATTCCCTACCTTTAAGATCCACGTACATTTGATACGTGGAATATTCCGGCCTTCGATCCACCTTTATATTGATCCCTTCGCTTCGTCTTCGATAATAGGTCATTCCTGCCATTTTTACATGATTTCATCATTTCTTTCTTTTCAGTCTTAACAAAATTTTGATTTGTTTCTTCTCTCAGATTGAAGATCTGGACATAGAGATTTCTGACGTTTTTCTCAGAAGTGATTATGATGTTACAAAGTTGCCCTCGATGGGAGAAGACTTAGCTCGATGGGTGCTTGGTATGCCACGTCTTTCGAAGTTCAGACTAGAATTTGCCTTTTTGCCAGATAGTTTCCTCTCAACATATGACGCCTCAGCATCATCATGCCCGGTATGTAGTCTTTTGCAAGTAATTCTCATTCTATTTAACATTGATTAACCCTAATCCCATCGGGGTTTTGAGAGGCTTGAAACCACTGGGGGTCAAGATCTCGGTCGTGGATCTCACGGTCCTCGCGAAAATTTGCACTAAGGTAGAGGCCTGTGTAATCGACAAGACTGTATAGTTAGATTTTTCAAATTTTAAATTTTGTAATTTATATTCATTGATTTATGCTAATTTATGCAGACATGATTTTTTGCCTATAAAACAAAAAATAAAGCTCCAAGACTTCTATTCTTTTTTGGTGTACATGTCCTTTACAATATCCTCAACAATAATATTGACGCAAGAATTCGGCTTCATAATTATTTCTTATGTATTTTATTGCTTATTGAATTTCTTATGTATTTTATTGTTTATTGAATTTCTTATGTATTTTTTGTTTGTTTTCATTTTTTTTTGTTTTTTGTCAAAATTTGTCGCAGAAACTTTTTTAAAGCATAATCCGGTTGAATTGAATCATTATCAGCCAATGAAAGTAAAAATATTTATATTCATAATTAAATGACTTAATTGCAAAAACACATTTCACATTGGATTTGTACACAAAACCATGTTTTTGAGCAATTTGTGGGTCGACGATTTTTTTTTTTCAAAGATACGCCCGGGAGCAACAAATTTGGTCTCAAAAGTTGCGCGATACTTGAATGAAAAAAGTCATAAAATTTTGCGGTGGGACCATCAGGCGTTGCGGAATAATCACGCGAAACGTCGAGAGGGAATTAGACGAAAGCATATGTATGACCCGTATGGACACTTCATACAATAAAACATGTATGGAAAATAAATGTAACTTAGATAATCAATTCCAAAATACAAACCTTATCCGGATGGGCTTTAGCAGAGTCTTTAATTTTCTGATGACGCACATGTTGCTATGAAACAAATAGTGCACAAGCATGGAGGAAGAGAGAGAGAGAGAGAGAGAGAGGGGGGGGGGGGAGAGGAAAGAAGAGGGAGGGGAGCAAGATTCCTTGATGCTGTAATGTGGTGGTGCCGCTGTAGTATAATTTCCAGGAAGTAAAAACTGTACACATTTTGAGTTTTTCTTCAGAAAGGAAGAAGAAAAAGGACCGCTAGGTTGTCACAACACAACACAGGCACCAATTCACAAGTACATGTGGCGGGCCAACAAATAATGTCTGACAAATTAGAAAAGAAGGCTTATGGAAGACGATCTGGAATGCCAATAGGAATGCAATTTTAATTCATTGTGAAACTTCGTGGACATAAGGATTGCGCGAGCGGTGCGCACACGCGCGGATTAGCTATAACGTGTAATTTCTCGCATCAAAAAACGTATCTTGATGCTATATGTTGAAATATGTCATATTTCTTGTTGACGGCACGAAACGGGGCGAAGCGATTTGAAAAGAAGACAAAATTTACTTTCTTTTCATGTTATGATTTTTTCCAGAGAGTATTTATCTTCGCTGCTTTTCAAGTTTTAATTTGGCTAAGCATGTTCACTTTTTGTAAAAAGTCTATGGAGAATGAAGAAATTTCCACGATTTCGTACGTACCCGCTGGTTTTCAACATCGATCAAATCAGAACCATATATCGTATCAACTTTGGGCGAAGTGTTTTGGATAGAGCAGGCTGTAATCTACATGACTATATAAAACTCATTGCTATTGGTTATTTAACTCCGCTGCTTTCTTAGGCTAAAACTACTGATCAATTGGGAAAACTGTCTCAAAAGTAGAAAACCTAGCGATGACGTAATGGGCGATACTATTCATCGCAAAGGGAGATGACCGGATGTACGTGGTATTGTACGTACGTACAGTCCATTGTCACTCACGCGAGAAGCCCGAATGTGACAACGGTGATCTTTCCCAAGGTATTTTAAAGAGGATTCCTCCTGTTTTGTCCGAAAAAACTTATTACAACGGCCATGAAGGTGGTTAAAATGATCAAGTATGCTTTAAGATTGGTGGAAGCGTACATAATTTTATGAAAAAATGTCTACATAGCCAGAAAATGAGGTAATGAATGAGGTCCTTAGGCAGCCAAACAATGAACGATCGGTTCGTTGCAATGAGTCCCACATGTACAAAGTTGCGTATGGTTAATTACAGTAACTGTACGTATACTGGCTTCCATCAGGGAGGTGGGGAGTCCCTATTTTCATACTCGAGCTGTGGCTGTCTATATGTAATCCTAAGGAATTTCAGGAAGCATTTTTGTCCGACAAAGCTGTCAGACAAATTTTCTCTCAGGCAATCAGATGCAAGGATTTCTGTAGCTTGTAACAGTGTGTCAGAAATTATGCTTCATCAAATGCCTCCATGCAATGCAGCGAACCCCTATCTTCATAATGGAAACGCCCCGTCTCTTTGCTATCTCCGTTCAAGCGTGAGATGAGTAAACAACGTGACCCGGTGACCTGAACGTGCACACACGTTGTTGCTCGGAAGGCTTGTGTCCAAAATTGGGGGAAAGTTTTCATAATGGATCACCGTTTCATACCAGATCAAAAAGAGGACGGAAGAAATGAACGGAAGTAAACGAAAGACCAAGCACTACAAAAAGATAAATGAATAAAAAAAAAAAAATCCTAATACAAAGTTTATAATTGGAAGAAAGACAGGATGAATATCAATAAGGCAATTATAAACGTATTATTTGCTAAACATCACAATGGGGCCAAACAATATCTTTTTTTTTTATTTGTGTTTTAGTTTGGACATATTTTTCCCAGCGTTGGTCTGAAAGAATGATAATTAATTTCGCTGTGTCGAACTTTGGAATGGTTTAAATGCAAATCGTAAGTGTTCATTATTACAATACTAACATTAACCTCGGTGGAAGTCTCCCAGGGAGCAATGCACTGTGCGTTAATTGTATGGAGGAATGACTTCATTATGAAGATAAAGCTTGTAGATTTAGAATGAGGAGGAAAATAAGAAGTATTTCTTCTTTGATCTCTTCCAGTAATGCCTTTACCAGTTTCATGCTTAGAAAGTTCATACTTATACCTAGAGATTTCTTTTCTTTTGAAACGCTTTTGATGTACTTCGTCGGTGTTTTCACGAACCGACGCTATTTCGCTTTTGAGCGAAAATGCAATTCTGAGAAAATCGCGTTTAAAGATCTCACAAGTTTCAGACAACGTTTTCAATGACTTTTCCTGTCTTGTGTGTGAAAATTTTGACAGGGTGATGAGAGTGGAAGTTGTTCTTCCTATCCATAGTGTAATTTTAGTGTGAATTCAAAAAAAATTACGATATTTCTGTCTTCAAACTCACTGCGTCGGTTCGTAAATCCATCGTTTCTTGCGCGCACCATAGGTTATGTACTTAAGCGCGGGTCTCACGAACCGACGTAAGTTGTATTACGCCGGTTCGTGAGACCCGCGCTGTAGGGCCTGTACAATAGGTAACGTGCGATACGCGTGTATTTATATACGAACCGTCGCTTTTTCATTTTGTATGTGTTTACATACAAATACTATTAGGGCTATACCTGCTTATCAACAATAACCTTATTAATTGAAATTAATTGTCATGTAATGATTGTTGTGATGATTATAATACATTTAGTGATAATTAAGATGATAATACAAGCCAGTTTCTCTTAATTGTTCTAAAAAGCGTGTTGTCATTGTTTCCATCTTCATTTAGTATTGTTATTAGAGCTGTCGTTGATCGTTCCAAAGATTTCTTTGCCCTCCCCCTTTTTTGTGGATATATTATTCAACACTTTTGCATGTGGACATTTATCATTTGGTAATTAACATGTACTCGGTATACTGTTTCATATTTTTTTACTTTTTACTGTTTTTTTTTTTTTTTACTTTTTTAACTTACTTTGTTATTTTTTCATATTATTTTTAATTCAAATTCAGTTCACTTCTTTCATAATGATTATGATACATGTTTGTTCTAAGATGAAGGATACTGCTAAATATAGGGAAAAAGACGTGCCAGACAGTAATAATTACTTGCATTTACTCATCTTTCATACTCATACACTCTCTTATTTCTTTCTCTGAAAAATCTATTAATTTCTTTATTTTCGATTATTCCACATATTTGGGACTTTTACTTTGCACAATTTTTATCGGTTTCATTATTGTCATTTGGCTCGCATGCGAATTCAATCATAATTCCTCATTTTCCATCTTTCCCTTTCCTGATTAACAGATTCTTTGATAGCTGTACTTGATCATATAAAAACATAAAACTCATCCTGCATGCACTCTTCGAAACTGATAAACTCCTGAAAATACATAAATATCAAAATTATCAGAATTTCAAGCTTCATTTTAAATATGTAATAATGGTCATGTTTTATTATGCCTTTTGCAGCAATATATTGACGAGGTACATTATGTAATCGAAGAAACATAGGTCCTCAATAAAATATCAAATTTGAATTATTCAGAGATGAGTAATGACAATGGGAAGGATAACAATTGTGGAAGAGCTCCATAAATCAATAAATATCTAATGGCAAACGGAGATGGAATCAAGATTAAAGAATATGCGTGATTAAAGTTCATTATTATATCAGTTCTTGTGTGTTCACAAAAAGAGAAACGCAGTTCGAACATGCGCACCAAATCTTACAATGTACATTTACATCTATAGAGTGCGGACGGAACATATACAAGAGAAAGAATAACATTCTCAAATTAATATATCAAGCATAATTATGTATATGAACATACAAATATGTTGCTGCATATGCATGAAGCTTTAGAGTGCTGCAACACCCATATGCTCAAATGGAAACTTGATGTATATCATACAAAAGAGAAGAGGTACTGCATGTACATGTAGTTACACTATTCACAGGACAGTAGAGAAAAAGCAAGAGAGAGAGAGAAGGAAATGGGTGTCTAAAATAGGTCGATGTAAGGAGTGCCAAGCCAATTAAGTCTCTAATAGAAGTCATACATATATGAAAAGGAAACAAATTAATCACAACATAAATGATCGTGCTCATGTTAACCAATAATTAGCATCTAAAAATGTGTGCAGAAAGCCCATAATATCAGCCTTTCGCCCCGTAGGCTTGTTACATATAAGAAAAGAGAAATTTTGGCCGACCCCCCCCCCCTCCGAATCCTTAATCCACCAGTACTATAAACACATTCTGAGAATGTGTTTTAGTACATGTACTAGCAAATTCACAAGAGGGGTGGAGAAATTCGGCCAAAATTGTGTGTGGTTAAAATAATTAAAAAGAAAGGTCATCAGCAAAACTACGGGGTGGATGCAGACTAATTTTCATGTGATGACATGTACATATTTAATAAGAGCAGTAAACTTCGAAGCGCCCCCAAGCCCTTCTATATTTAATTATTCATGTCTAAAGGTAGTGCTAGGGCATCCCGGTGGTCTAGTGGTTATGGCGCTGGTCTAGTAATCCAGAGGTCGTGGGTTCGAATCCCGCTTGGGCTGCCTGTGATTTTTTTTTTTTTTTTCACAGCAGCCCACAAACTGCACACTGCAGTTGCATGTGTTACTACGGATGGAGACAAATGAATAATCTATTATTTTAATATACAATGTTTGACATCCTTTTTGTAATCACTTTCTTTAATTGTACATTTAGAGACATAATGAATTATAATTAAAAGAAATCATATTTCTGTATTTTGTTGTGAGTTTGCATGGGAACATACACGTATCATAATTTACAAGTTTAGTTAAATAAAGAACATCTCATAACAGAACTGTCTAGTGATGGTTGAATGATTATGTCAATTTGTTATAAGTCCTATCAGTTATATGGAGTGCATGTTCCCATGTTTATAAGAATCATACATAACACATTCAAAGTGGGTTGAAGACAACAAAAGAATAAATAAAGGAATAAAGGAGAATAGAATGAATTACAGTTTGAGGTGAGTTTGGCATGTCATTACCTGGATTTATAATATCATCTAGCAGAGATGCATATTTGATTATTTGTTGCATTAATTTCATAAAATTACATACGTGTATAACATGTCTCAATCAACATTCAGAATGTTTGCAAAATGTAGATGAACATGTATCATGAACATGGATGAAGATGAAGCTGGAACTTTTTGTTAATGGGTCTAAGCTAGCATTTGTGACTCTCATAAATCTGTTTTCTGTGAAAATTCGCACAGTGAGCGAAAAGTTTCTGATATACACATTTTGACAGTGTGACACATTTGGTTATGCCCCCGACAATTGAAATTGACTCTCGCAATTATCACTATTTACGAAAAATAAATCAATGAAGGGCATGTTAATCCTCAGTCGATAACTATTACAACTATGCAATGATTATTCAACCGTCTAACTTCATCTGATTACAGCATCATCTAAATATTGCCAATGTGCACTTAGAAATTCATCAAGATGTATCACAAGGTTATGATTACCACAAAAAAAAAAAAACCTTCAAGATTTATTATCATGAAACACATACCAATGAACACTTAAAGAAAATCTAACATTCCATATCCACATGAAGCTTGCCTTGATAAAAATGTCTCTCTATAGTGTTATTAAAGTGTAGCAAAATTGTAATTATGACATCACAGAATCGAATGCATGTTTTCACCTTCAATCTTAGAATCTTCTTTTATATTTCCACTTTACAATCACATTTTACTGTAGATATACCGTCCTTATGTTGTCGCCCTTCATCCCAATTTCTCCCTTCTATCTGTAGATTGTCTTCTTTCCTAAACCATTGTATTCACATTCCTTGATGATAAGCACGATGCTGTACTTTTTTTCTTCTCTGAAACAGTCCAGCTCTTCGCTACTGCATGGCATCAGTCATCTGAAAGAAAAGACAGAAATTAAGAACTTTCGATTAAAATCAAACATCATGATACAAGATACAACTTTCATTTTGAGAAAAAGAAATCAGCCAACTAAGCTGTAGTTGAAATTATTTTGCTCTATTTAGATTAAACATAAAACAAAATGGTATACAGGATCAAAGAATGTCAAAAAATACTGCTGTCCGTCTTTGATGAATATTCAAATTGTCTCGCCTTTTACATATTTTAATGATGCAAGATCTTATGTCTAGCACTTAGTAAGTCTCATGTAGAAATTAAATTATCATTCACATGAATAAATCTACATGTCGTTGTAAACAAGGCATTGCTTTGAAAAAGCTGAATATTACTAACTGCATTTGGGAAACAGTCTACGACAATCAAACTTCTTTATTATCAGAGACTTTAACATCTTGATTAGACCTAGACTCTACATTACCCAGGGCTGCACAATGGCGCCGGTCCGACGGTCAAAGACCGGCAAAAGTCACTGTCAGACCGGTAACTTTTCAGGAAATCCACAAGTTACCGGTCCGACATGACCAGTAAAAAAAAAAAAAAAAAAAAAAAAGCACTGGCGGGGTCAGTAGAAAGAAAAAGATCAGCCCCGATCAGGGAGAAACAGAATGCAAGATATCGCATTGTTCAACAAGTTTTACGCAAGTTTTCGTTTATGTCTACCGGTGCAATATTTGTATGTATTCAGTGAACATAATATTAGTTTTGAGCACTAGCAGTTGACCAGTTACTGTAGTATTCGCGCTCGCTTGCGCATTGGCGCTGCTCACGCACTGCCATGCCATACAATACATGCAAAGCATATGTACGGTACAATGTAACTGTTGAAATGCATGGATTGTAATTCCCCGATCCCCGTTTTGTTTGTTCGTTTGCTTGCGATCTGCGGTCATGCCAGACAAGAAGCATTGATAGAAGCGCACGCATTTCTGGGTCACACTCATGATTTTTTAACGCAAGATCGATCCGATCCCGCCTTCGCAGCTGCGTGACAGTTGACATATTAGAACTAATTTATCCACTTGTGCCGATTTTTAGAAAAAGTAAAAACATATTCTATATTCAGCGATACAGTAAATGAATATTTTCATTCGTTCAGAATGGTCTCATAATGAAGATAGGCGCGAAAACGATCACGAAATCGGTCCTTACAAAATGTGAAGAGATAATACAAGGGAGAAAAAAAAAAAGATCATGAAATCATCGCGGTCCCGCTTACGAGGTAGAAATCGTCCCAAAAAGGATCATGAATTCGGCTGCGTCATACACCTTTCAAAAGCTCATGTACGAAATGCGAAGAGATTTTTATAGAGGAGGAAAAAAAAAATAGGGACACATTAATTTGGTGCGTGCATCATAAAATATTACAGCCGAATAACAATTCATGAAATCAACGCAATCCCGTTGAATTATTTTGAGAAAATAATAGGCGCAAAAAGGATCTTGAATTCAGTCCTGCATGCCGTGTTGGTTATCAAAAACGCATGCACAAATGCAACGAGATTATCGGGAGAAAAATAAAAAAACACATTTTTACCCTTCTGGTGCGTGCATTACAAAAGATTACATCCGAAGTAATTCATGAAATCGCCACAATCCCGCTGATATTTGGGGTAGAAATACACTGTAGACGCAAAAAGGATCGTGAATTCGGCCGTGTCGTATACCTTTTAAGAACGCAATACCCATGTACGAAATGGGAGGAGATTAGCGGGAGAAAAATAATGGACACATTTTCAACCCCCTTTGGCGCTTGCGTCATATAAACTTTAGATTACAGCCGAAGAGTAATTCATGAAGTCATCGCAATCCCATTGAAATTTGAGTAAACGATGATAGGCGCAAAAGAATCTCGAATTCAGCCCTGCGTGCAGTGTCTAATTCTAAAACACATACACAAATGCGAAGAGATTATCGGGAGAAAAATAAAGAACGCATTTTCAACCCTTCTGGTGCGTGTATCACAAAAGATTACAGCCAAAATAATTAATGAAATATCGCAATCCCGCTGATATTTGATGTACACTGTAAAAAATGCGACATGCGACATGTTTATGAACTAAACACAGTGTTAAAAATCTAAACACTTTGTTTAACATCTAAACACCCGGTGTGTATAGCACGTGTAAAGTATTGAGAGTTAAAGTGTTTAGCTTGGAGTGTTTAGTTGGAGTGTTTATTCTGGCTATGTCCATATATATGAAGGAGTGTTGGAAAATGGTGTGTAAATTGCAATTTCTAGTTTCCTTTTATCACGAGAAAGTGGAAACTGTGACGACATCAAGATACACTATGAAATAATTCATGTTTTAGGCCTTTCATAGAAATGCCTAATCAATAAGGAAATATGATTACCTAAAAATATGTAATACAACTGTAATAAATTTATATTTTGGTTTCGCATGTACAGTTCTATATTTTAACTGCTAGAAAAAAAAAAATGGGAGTTGCCTTTGTTAATAATTTTGTTCATGGTTTAGGGCATTACCCAAATGTTTGTTGGTTAGGCCTAAACACTTCTACTGTCAGGGTGAACAGACGCGTTTACATTTAGAACGCCTCGTAAACACGTTCTAAACACCGCACATGTTTAACATAAACACTGTGCCTACTCGTACTCTACAAGTCAGCAGCGCATGTGACATGACGGCCGCGGCCACAACGCACGCAGTGGTGCCCTGTGCGGCGCTTCTAGCGCACACTCGTGCTTTGCATATGACCATAATCAATGCACAATTGGCGGGAAAGGAGATGTGCGCGTACGTCCTGTGCGGATGGATCTGTCTGATTGGCTGGCTGGCGCTGCCCTGGCAGCGTGATGTGCGTAGGCCTACAGTATGTGCGCATTCGTTCGAGGCTTGGTATCGTCCACTACACTGTCCTTACGACTCGATCGACTGCACTGACTGTACTGTCGTACTACTGTATAAATTTACTGTATAAAGCTATAGGAGCGGATCTAGCTAAGATGGCGTCGAAGCGATAAAGTTCTAGCCTGGCCGGCCTGCATGAAAGCGGTAAGTCTGCTAAGTCTGCTAAGTCGGTGAATAATAAGATTTATTGCAAAATTGCCCTCGTTTAATGCACAACTGTAGTAGGCGTAGAAATAGGCTACGCCCTGAAAGATTTTGCTCGTTTGTTTTAGTTTTGTATTTCTACATCTAACGTTTAGAACGGGGAACGCTCTCCTCTAACTGTAACGTGTTAGTGTTGTTAACGTTACAATATTCCTACACTCTACAGATTACCAGTACTGTAGTTATGGGTAAACTCGGCCTAGCGGGTAAACTCACTGTATGATCTATAATTTTACGAAGTTATGAAGTGTCTTTCATGTGAATGGCGATGGGTTAGTGACTATATTTTGAGTGAAATTCAGTTTTATTCCCTGTAAATTCTTCATAACTCAACAGGTGGTGAAAATTGAATGTAAAGCCCATTAGGATGTCTTGGAAAGGGTGCCGATGGCACCAAAGTGGTGACGATGATGTCCTGACGAATTCTGCAAGACATTACCTCTGCTGGCAGAGAACGAGGAATGGTGCAGTCAGCAGAGTAAATCAACTGGGGATAGTACATCACTGTATACTACCCATGTGGAAAGTGGAAATCAAGTAAGTACATGTACTCAACATTGCAGAGCCAAATCAATGAATATTACTGTATGTAAAAGGACATGTAAATGAGTTTCTATGAAATGCAGATTCTAGATGCTTTAAGTTCTTCTGTTTATTTGTTTGTTTGTTTGTTTGTTGTTGTTGTTGTTGTTGTTGTTGTTGTTTTTTGGGGGGGGGGGGTTACCTACTCCCGACTCCCGAATCCAATCCATTAGCTAAAATAGATATGAAAAATTGATTTATTGCAAATATTGTTGAAAGTGTAAATTACAGATGTGAAAATCTTCACCCAAGAGACAAAGGATACAGTAATGGTCGTAACTCTGCTTGATAATGATGATGAATAAGAAAGAAGCAACAACAACAACAAAGACTTGAATTATTTCCAGAAAATTCATCAAAGTAAGTAAAAACTGACGCAAGACACTAAGTGCTAATGTGATGAAGGGGCTGTCATTCCTTTTAATTTGAACTTGCTTATGGATTCAGTCAACTTCTTTGCTATCCATTCTTTTTCAGAATCTATGGGAGCAGTTAAGTCCATTGTATTGGAAAGCCAACTGATTTGTTTTCCTTGTGTAATCATTTTTCTTTTTACCAGCACCAGTACGTCATGGAAGAATTGATCAGGGATCACACCAAACCTGTCTGGATTAGAATGAAAGATGCATGCGCTTACTTCTATACAACCCGTCTAAAAGTGCAAACATCTGAGGATTACAAGGACATCACAAGATATACTGATATACAGTATATCTATAGGCCTACATGCCATATGAAGGAAATGAACCATGGATAATAATTTTTAATGTTACTAATCTTTTTCCCGCTAGCCATGTGATGTCCCACATCGTCATAATGCACTACAGACCTATTAGGAGGCATCCCACCTGTTAGAGCAACCTTTCTATTGTTTTTTTTTTTTTGTCTTCACTGACAGTGTCCATCTAAACCTGTATACTAGAATAAAGTAAATCATATGGGGGATGATAGGGTTTTGTATGCGATGGGGCTTCAGTTCTCCGTGTGTGTGTATGCGTGTGTGTATTACATAATGACGAACCTCTAAAGAAATATGAAGGTAGGGGGCCTGGATATAATTCGAAGAGGAATTCAATGCTTATTTGATGAAAATTGGTTTTGAAATGGCAGGAATATCAAAAAAAAAAAAAGCAATTCTATTGTCCTCTGTACTTACGATAATGGTCACCTGCATTCTTATTGCTCATAGATATGTGTAATTGTCTTTTTTTAACAGATGGTACGTAAAATTGTAATTTTATCTAACATGTAAAGACACTTGCTCGAAATCGTTTTGCACTATTAAGAAAAAAATATTATTCACTTCATTTTATTCATCAACCAATGTCGTTGTAATTCACTGTTAAAGGGAAGATAAACCCCAAGAACAATGTGGATTGAGTGAAAGCAGCAACATTAGTAGAACACATCAGTGAAAGTTTGAAGAAAATCGGACAATCGATGCAAAAGTTATGAATTTTTAAAGTTTTGGTGTTGGAACCGCTGGATGAGGAGACTACTAGAGGTTATGACGTATGAGTGGACTACAATATCAAGAAAATATAAAGAAAATACTACAAAAATCCATTTTTCATGAAAATTACAAATTCCATCAACTTGATATTGACATATGTTAAGAGTAGCAATTATTCCCCCTGCTTTCTGAAAGCGGTTGGTCCACTGCTCTTTCATAATTCTGGAAAAGTGAATTTTTGTTGAATATCCTTTATATTTTCTTTGTATTGTTGTCCACTCATACGTCATATCCTCTAGTAGTCTCCTCATCCAGCAGTTCCAACACCAACACTTAAAAAATTCATATTTTTTGCATCGATTGTCCGATTTTTCTCAAACTTTCCCTGATGTGTTCTACTAATGTTGCTGCTTTCACTCAATCCACATTGCTCTTAGGGTTTACCTTCCCTTTAATGTATTACTTAAGAACTTTGTTCGATTGGCTTTCTGTTATATTCTTGTGCAAAAAGAAATATAGAAATCCAAACAAATCAAATCAAAATATCAGCCATTTCATTTTTTCCCCCAGGTGCTTCCAATACAATCAGCAGATATTGGACGCAAATAAGAGGCCAGTAGTTGCATTTGTTTGGAATTCTTTGCAATTTTCTTGTAGACCTGATAGGAAATGCAGTATTCGGTAGTTAATATTTTCTTTCTGAGATATTCTTGAAATCGGTCACATGGAGAGACGTGTTAGAAATGTAGTACAGCATGTATGGAGAATAGGGAGGAGTCTTGCAACTGACTGACAAATTGACAAGGGAGGAGTCTTGTTGATCACATCGCGTGTTCATGACAGCCTTGCATACCCTCCCACCTCCAGTTGCAATGCATTATTTTTTCTTTGTTCATATCCTCTTGTCTTTCCCAAAAACTCTGCTGTGTCGAGATTGAAAGTAGCCCTCCATACCATGATTATGTGGAGTATGATGAGACTGATTAAACTCTAATAGACTATTCATGTATACCCATTGAGTTTGACTTCTTTCTCCAAGGTTCTAGCAAGGTAGAAGTTTTTTCTCACCCACCCCTTTAAATCCACTAACATTTTAATATTTATCTCAAAATAGCAAAAGTGAAAAATCCTTACATACTGTTAGCCTATATGTACTTTCAGTGATCGTCGCAGTGAAAAGAACAATATCATGTATGTGTTTAAGTTCCATTATTGGTACTGATCAGGGAGTGCAGATGTTCACCACAGGCTAAATACAGTGAAAACATTTTTTTTTTTTTGTCTCCTTATGATGGAGTGCATCATCTACACTCCCTGATCAGTACCAATACGACCATAGTGTTGTGCATGGTATAATTTGCCATGAACTAATCTGGTTCGGGTACACCCCAAAGCACTTTGCCAATAATTGATGCAATCTTCAAGGTCGGCATGGATTTGTTCACAGACTGCAGTTATGTTCCTGGAGGTGTTACATACATGTCAAGCTTCCGAAGCGTTGAGTTGCAATTCACAATCAACAAGTTTATTAGTTTGTTTTACAATACTAAGAATTAGTTCTGAATATAGTAGAAAGACGGCAATTCTTGAAAGTAGGCCAAGAATTACGTGTGACTGAAAAGTAATTGTTAAATGCAATATTTGTTTTTCCTCCAAAATGATTTGTGTGCCATTTCCTGCATATACAAACTTTACTGTGTGTATAGGAGAGAATTTCATTTACGTCTTCGTGTACAGGCCAGTGACTCCCAGGTATCTTGCATTTAACTCAGTATTGTGTCGTATAGCAAAACATGGCAATCCAGTCCAAATACAAGTTAGTCTGATAAGAAAGAGTAAAATATTAAGAGTTCATTGGTAAAATTTTGATCGAAATCGGATGTAAAATAAGGAAGTTATGACATTTTGAAGTTTCGCTAATTTTTGAGGAAACAGTTCTTGAATGGTTGATATGAATATGCAAATGGCAACGTGGGCATGTCATTCTCTCACAACGTACTTAATTTCAAGTTTTTCATTCAAACGCAATTATTCCCGAGTCTCAAGTCCTGATATATCTAACTGATCACTTTTCTGAAGTTATTCAACCAGCAATACCATAATGTTTCACATTTCATTAACATAAACACTGAATTTCATCATTTTTTGTACACGATCAACGGAAAATTGTGAGGTTATGGTATGGTCAACTCACTCATTTGCATATTCATATCCACTTTTAACTGCTTTGCAGAAATTAGCAAAACTTCAAAGTTTTATAACTTCCTTATTTTTCATCCGATTTCATTAAAATTTTTACTGTTAAACTTGTAAGATTTTACTCTTTTTTATCAGACTATCTTTCCCCCTTAAAGGATTTTAACTTATTATTCATCAGATATTGCCCAAGCTTTTACTGATGTTTTGATAACTTGCATTCAGAGAATTGCCTTTGACTCTTGTAGCCAAAATGTTTGTGAAAGCCAGCCCAGGTCTTCCCTGGTATTATGCGATGTAAGTGTGCTGATGATTTGGTACATACTGGGTAAATTTAATTCTATGTAATGTCATGCGTTTGTCTCATTCCATGCAACAACAAAAAAGTGGAAACAATCCACTTTACATCAATAAATACTTGGGAATTAACATGCATGATGATATGTCTCATTTAAACACGTAGAAATTAGCATGTATGAATGTATGATGTGTAAACATGTCTCATATAAACACTCAGCATGTATAAGGTGTAAACATGTATCATATAAACACTGAGAAATTGCGATGTTTAATATGTAAACATGTCACATGTTTAGTGTATGCAATTTTGTGATCGATCTAAAAATCAGACATGTGTTCTGAGAATAAACACTAAAATGGCAAATAAACAATAAACATGTCGCAGTGTTTACATTGTAAGCACTGCGTCATGTTTATTCTTTGGTTTAGTGTTTAGATCTTAAACATTGTGGGTGATTATGTGACTGTGCGGTGTCTAGTATTTAAACACTATGAGTGATTATGGTGTAAACGTTTGGTGTTTAGGCTATAAACAGAGCAGGTGTTTAGTTTTTAAACATCAGAACCGTTTAAAACATAAACATGTGTGTGTGATAAACACCTCGGGTGTGCTGAAAATAAACACAGCATGTGTTTAGTTCCTAAACATGTTTAATAAATAAACGCGTCGCAGTGTTTTTAAACTGTCACAGAAAAGTGTTTAGTTAGGTGTTTAGAAACTAAACAAATTTTTTACAGTGTAGAAATAGGCGCTAAAAGGACCGTGAATTCGGCCGTGTCGTATAGGCCTACCTTTTAAGAACGCATGTACGAAATGCGAAGAGATTATTGAGAGAAAAAAACAGGACACATTTCCAACTTGCATCATAAAGATTACAGCCGAATAATAATTCATAAAATCATCGCAATCCCGTTGAAGTTTAAGGAAACAATAGGAGCAAAAAGAATCATGATTTTTGGTCGTGTCGTATATCTTTTAAGAACGCATTTACGAAATGCGAAGAGAAAAAAATAAAGGACAAATTTTCAACCCATTTTGGCGCGTGCATCATAAAAGATTACAGCCGAAGTAATTCCTGAAATCATCGCAACCCCGCTGATATTTGAGGTATAAATAGGCGCAAAAAGGATCGTGAATTCGGGCGTGTCGTATATACCTTTATGTACGGAATGCGAAGAGATTATGGGGACAAAAATAAAGAACGCATTTTCAACCATTTTAGCTGGTGCGTGCATCACAAAAGATTACATCCGAAGTAATTCATGAAATCGCCACAATTCCGCTGCAAGATATTTGAGGTAGAAATAGGCGCAAAAAGTATGAATTCAGCGATGTGTAACATCTTTTAAGAACGCACTTACGAAATTCGAAGAGTTTATCGGGAAAAAATAAAGGACACATTTTCAACCCCTTTTAGCGCGTGAATCATAAAAGATTACAGCCGAAGTTATTCATGAAATCGTCACAATCCCACTGATATTTGAGGTAGAAATAGGCGCAAAAAGTATGATTTCGGCGGTGTGTAACATCTTTTAAGAACGCACTTACGAAATTCGAAGAGTTTATCGGGAAGAAATAAAGGACACATTTTCAACCCCTTTTTGCGCGTGAATCATAAAATATTACAGCCAAAGTTATTCATGAAATCGTCACAATCCCGCTGATATTTGAGGTAGAAATAGGCGCAAAAAGTATCATGAATTCGGCCGTGTGGTACATCTTTTAAGAACGCACTTACGAAATTCGAAGAGTTTATCGCGAAAA
Source organism: Diadema setosum (assembly GCF_964275005.1). Classification (NCBI taxonomy): domain Eukaryota; kingdom Metazoa; phylum Echinodermata; class Echinoidea; order Diadematoida; family Diadematidae; genus Diadema; species Diadema setosum. Next base: position 14,681,990 of record NC_092696.1, on the reverse strand, counting down.
AATAAATGACACATTTTCAACCCCATTTGGCGCGTGCATCATAAAAGATTACAGCCGAAGTAATTCATGAAATCATCGCAATCCCGCTGAAAGATTACAGCCGAAGTAATTCATGAAATCATCGCAATTCCGCTGATATTTGAGGTAGAAATATAGGCGCAAAAAGGATCGTGAATTCGGCCGTGTGGTACATCTTTTAAGAACGCACTTACGAAATTCGAAGAGTTTATCGCGAAAAAATAAAGGACACATTTTCAACCCCATTTGGCGCGTGCATCATAAAAGATTACAGCCGAAGTAATTCATGAAATCATCGCAATCCCGCTGAAAGATTACAGCCGAAGTAATTCATGAAATCATCGCAATTCCGCTGATATTTGAGGTAGAAATATAGGCGCAAAAAGGATCGTGAATTCGGCCGTGTCGTATACCTTTATGTACGGAATGCGAAGAGATTGTGAGGAGAAAAATAAAGAACGCATTTTCAACCATTTTAGCTGGTGCATGCATCACAAAAGATTACATCCGAAGTAATTCATGAAATCGACACAATTCCGCTGCAAGATATTTGAGGTAGAAATAGGCGCAAAAAGTATGAATTCGGCGGTGTGTAACATCTTTTAAGAACGCACTTACGAAATTCGAAGAGTTTATAGGGAAAAAATAAAGGAAACATTTTCAACCCCTTTGTGCGCGTGAATCATAAAAGATTACATCCGAAGCAATTTATTCATGAAATCGTCACAATCCCGCTCATATTTGAGGTAGAAATAGGCGCAAAAAGTATAGTGAATTTGGCCGTGTGCTACATCTTTTAAGAACGCACTTACGAAATTCGAAGAGTTTATCGGGAAAAAATAAAGGACACATTTTCAACCCCTTTTGGCGCGTGCATCATAAAATGTTACAGCCGAAGTAATTCATTAAATCGTCACAACCCCGCTGATATTTGAGTCAAAAATGGGAGCAAAAAAAAAAAAATTGCGAATTCGGCCCTGCATGTCGTGCACCTTTCAGAACGCATGCACGATGCGAAGAGAGTGTCGAGAGAAAAATAAAGAACCCCTTGTAGCGCGTGCATCAAAAAATATCACAGCTAAAATAATTCATTAATCATCGCATTCCAACTGAGCACCAAGAGCAGGTTATGCAGCAAGTTCGTGCGCCGATGTTTAGAAAAGGTCACAAACGCACAATACAATCTGATTTTTGTTTATTATCATTTTACACTTCTACACAAACATTCTATTTTTTTTCTCATTTAAAAAAAAAAATCTTGTGCAGTAAATAATGCAAGATTAAAAAAAAGTATCAATCTGTAAAATGTACATGGGGGGGGGGGGGATGGGTACGTCCATAAATAACGAGAAAATAAGCCTGCAAGTCATTTATTGTTTTTTTAGGTTGCCGTTGTCGACCGGTAAGTTTTCTGTTCGGACCGGTAAAAAATGGTAAAACGGGGCATCTACCGGTCCGACAGAGACATGTCGGACAGGCAGAAAAAATGGGTTAGTGTGCAGCCTGCATTACCATTGTATTCACATCCGTTGATGATGTACACGACCTTGTACTTTTTCTTTTCTTTTCTGAGGCAGTCCAGTTCTTCGCTACTACATGGCACCAGTCATCTGAAAGAAAAGAGAGAAATTAAGAACTTTTCATTAAAATCAAACATCATGGTACAAGATACAACTTCAATTTTGAGAAAAAAAAATCAGCCAACAAAACTGAAGTTGAAATTATTTTGCTCTATTTATATTAAACATAAAACAAAATGGTAGGCCTATGCAGGATCAAAGAATGTCAAAATATACTGCTGTTCGTCTTTGATGCATATTCAAATTGTCTCGTCATTTACACATTTTAATGATGCAAGATCTTATGTTTAGCACTTAGTAAGTCTCATGTAGAAATTGAATTATCATTCACATGAATATAAATCTACATGTACTTGTAAACAAGGCATTGCATTGAAGTAGCTGAATATTACTATCTGCATTTGGGAAACAGTCTACGACAATCAAACCTGTTTCTTATCAGAGACTGTAACATCTTAATTAGACCTAGACTCTACATTATCATTCAGCTTTTAAAGGTATTAACCATTCACCTATAAAACAGTGGCATTGTCATGTGCATCATATTTCTTTGATACTGCACATATTTTCATGAAGTCTGTGCAAGAATGCAAATGAAACACGTCTGCTGTTTGGTATTTATCAAAAAGAATAACTAACCCGGAAGTTCTTGGCCTTAGGAATAACACGTGGCGAGTTAGCAGGAATTGACATTAAAATAGAATAAGAATAGATCTACTAAATAGGTCTTTGCTTCATGAATGTCTGGTCTAATAATAGACTAAGTGAAGTCTAGACCTTTCACTTTACACAGATTTCATATTACTTAGATCTAGACTACATCTAAATCTAGACATCTAATACTATTAGATCTTGGCAACTTTTGTCTTTGTGACACGAAATTAACACGTCACGGATGATATTTCGGCGATGTCCAACAGGATGACAGTACCACTATTACTAAATCAGTAAGTTGACATAGATAACTAACATCAACTTCTTAAAGTACGTTAGAGATGGCACCATATACAATAACCGGTGACACTGACACTGACAGATCTAACGACTACGTTTAGACTAACGTTAAAGAGTTAGACTCGCCATCTCAGTAAGTCGGCCAAAGACAAAGTAAATAAAGGACTATTAAGTCAGTGTTACTGTTATGTTAGGCCTAACAAACGTTTACGGTTACTCGGTAAGGTTAGGTTTACCAGGACTCAAGAGTCCTGGTTAAATCAGTCGAGGGACATTTCTTAGGAAGTCCTTCGATTCCAAGAATAAAAAGAGTGAAAGAACAAAGGGAAAAAAGGAAAGAAGAAAGGACAAAAGATTATGTATGGCTGCTGTGGAAATCGACAGCGCCACTGTATCACTATCAATCAAGCGTAAATATATAAACACCATTTGGTTGGGCCGCATTCACAAGTTTTAGGGGAAAAAAAGCCCCACCGCTGTGCTTTATAGGTGCTCCACTCGAACTAACGTTAGACATACACTACGCACAGTACGGTACTAGGGCTGAATTCACAAGTATGCTTTAACACTGCACTGTACAGGAAAGCCACCTAACCTGTAGAGTACTCGTAGTGTTTAGGTAGTATCATTAGACCACATACTGTCATAGATGACATCTACACCAACGCTGCACACTGGCACTGGTCCGACGGTCCCTGACCGGGAAAAATCACTGTTGGACACTGACCAGTAACTTTTTCAGGAATGGACCAGTAAAAATTGGGGGAAAAATGGGTGGACTCTACCTACTATTACCACTACTCTAGATGTAGATCTAGAGCTAGACTATAGACTCTGAACTGTGTTAATTTGACTTGGTCTTACACTTCAGCTGATCATAGTTTTAGTAACTGGTATTACAAGTAAAGTCTTAACTTAGACTTAATAGTTATACTTGAAAGTAAAAGTCTAACATGTCTAGCTTTATTCTCTACTCTTCCTTTGAGTTTTACTTTTAGACTTTTTATTTATTTTTTTTTAGTTTAGTAGGCCTACTTTGTCAATCTCATGATTTCATTTTCAACTCAAAAGTCAAGGCTTAGCCATGAGTGTCTTCGAGACTTTGACATCTTGCAATCTGCATGTCTTGCACACAGACGTTACGACTACAGTACTCAGTAGTCTCAGAAGTAACAACATAAGTTGAAAAGAAACAATAAATAATATGATTTGGGATCTAATTTGAAATTGGATGGCGTTTACAGACTAGGCTTCATAAGCATCACGCGATTGAATACATGGGACTACACACTACCGCAATTAATGGGTATGGTAGTCAAACTGAAACTGTTATTTTGAGCATGATTTTAATAGGATTATAGCTTACCATTCACTTAACTCGTGGACAGTGGGCTGGCTTAGGCCGTCATTCATTTTTCAGAAGGTTTGGTTCTCACTCTGAGATCTGGATTAGGGCCAAAACCTAATTCTAGGCCAGAAAGTTGAACAAAGCTCAAAGTAAATGCAACTGCGACGGTTCGTAAAACCCGCATTGCTCTTCACCGTAGCAATTCGGGTTTTACGAACCGGCGTATCTTTCGTGCGTCGGTTCGTGAAACCCCTCTTTCTCAATTTCTCGATATTTCGAGTACCGTCGTTTTGTTTTCTTTCTTTGATAAAATTAAGAATAATTAATTTTGTTATCTAAAATTTTGGGATTTGGTAGAGTTTTGAAAGCACTTTCATTTGGTACCAATATCTCGATTTTGAAAATTTTGACCAAAATCGAAATAGCGTCGGTTCGTGAAATCACCGACGACTTATTCTATGCATCCAATATTTTCTTTCATTTTCAGGTCAGTCGGGACACTGGATGATTGGGTGTACTTGGGTTTTAAAAACATTGTACAATTCAACGGAAAGTACTGTATTGGTATTATGGGAACATTGTAACGCTATAGTCGTAGCTTTCCGTTACCAAATTACCACTCTTTATGTAGAAAAACAGGTTGGGCAAACTTTAACTCTTTAGTGTTGGGAATGTCTTCATAGAATATCACTTGATTTTACGAAGTCCTCTAATGAGTGTGGAAGAAAATTTGGCACGATCATTTCATCTAATTCGGTCCTGCCCTTATTGGTCAACTTAAGGGCATACTTTATTCTTTGAAGAGTAACTTTTTCTCCTCATTCTGTGCGCATGCCGTTCATATTACTCTGGCAACACTGATAAGAACCTGACCACTAAATGAAAAAAAAAAAATACAACGGTCATTAAGTTTAATGACCACCACTTGAGGGTGGTAACGATTTTTTTTTTTTTCTGGCACTGACCGAGTCTGTACACTTCTTTCGCTATATGTGTAAAGGAGAGTACCTATTTGTGGTGCTTTCAGGAATGTATAAAGGCCTTTGTCACGCCTTTCCGGGCAAGCTTTAGTACATGCGACTTGCGAAGAATAATTTTTACTATCCTGAGGTTCCCGCAGATGACCCGCTCATGACAGTTCCTAGCACGTATCTCACCCGTAGTTGCCCGGAGGTGCGCACGCAAATCCTTTTTACCCGCAACCATAGGCCCTGTCACACCTTTCCGGGAAGCGAAATTATTTTTCCACACAAGTTCCGGACCGCGAAATTATTTTTCCCACATAAGTTTACATGATATGAATATTCATGACTTACGTCTTCGGAATAAGAGTACGCTTGCGCGTGGACTTGGTTTTTGTTTGTTTGGTGTTTTTTTTTTTTTTTTTTTTTTTTTTTTATTGCGGCGAGGAAAAGAGAAAATGAATAAGAGTATACGCATGAGTACAAGCAAAGATGCATACCATCAATCAGAGCTCATCTTGTCGCTCGCTATCAAACTAATTTGAGTAAAGGTTAATTAGAATTGTATTTAGACACTATTTACATAAAAAAATACTTATTTCCAATTTAAAGATTTATTTAATTCAGGAGTGACTTTTACTAAGTATTTAATGATTGTTAGGTTTAATCAGTATGCCACTGGCATTTTTGGTGTTGACAATTCATAAGACATTGACGTTTTGGTGATGGTGTAGGACGCAGTGATGATGTGCATGACATTGATATTAAAGGCATTGGTTGATATTGTGCTCATTTTAACCCATCCACGTATGGGCCTCCATGTAATCTGTAATTTCGTGCCTGTCTAGTAAGTTGGCAGTGCACTTGGGCGCTATCTTCCCTATACGGCGCGATCTACACGCGAAGAGCATTCATCCGTCATTGAAAAAGTGATTGTGTGCCATTCCCACTAGGCAGGAGGGTTGATGCGTGTACACTCATGCAAATATGCACTTAGTTACCTCAATACAGCACATTTGAAAGAACTGCTTCATAAGAAATCACTTTTGATTTATGATTTATTTTCACAAACAAGAAATTTCTTCACTAACATATTCTTTTTTATTAGTTTAATGCCATGGCATTTAGATCTAGTATTTACTAGAACAGAATAGACCTGATGCAAACTTATTGTCAAGCTTTTGGTTGAGTTTCTTCAGAGACACAAATTTTGGTAGCACTAAACCCGAGTGAAAAAGCAAAAGGACAAAAAAAAAATGATAAAATGCAGGTCTTTTGACCCCTCCTGTGCACGAGCGAGAACAGCCCCCGTTTCAGTGTCACTCTTGTCATCGGCCTAGGCTAGTTGCAGATCGTGTCGTACTCGCCATCGTCAACGTCATGGTCACACAAAATAAATTGCATCATCATAAAGGGTTCGTACATCAACATCACCAGAATCATTATCATCATCATCACCATAATCTCAACCACAGCAAAACCCTGAATATCACTCCCATCGTGGACATAGTCACTCTCACAAAACACATCAGCAAACGATACGTCAGCAAACGATACAGACATCGCAGACCTAGCTAGACAGAAGTTGTACACAAAATGAAACAGAGGTGGAAAACTAGTAATGTCTTTAATGAATACACGAAGACTATCAACGATGGCATTTTACCGTAGAAAAAAAAATACACAGAACATCTTGCACCGGAAAAAATCGAGGTAAAAACTACAATGAGGAAAACTAGGGTGAAAACCCGATGCTTGGAAGACGAACGATGCGATGAAGACACTTTACGGTAAAAATGCTTACACGGAAACGAACGAGTGGATACCATACGATGTTCTCGCACACACGTAGATACTAGTAATCTACATCATGTTCAATCAAAAAACTCAACAAACACTCGAACAAAAACTCAACTCTTAATTGTTGCAAACGAGATAATCACTTAAAAAAATGAACAAAACACTCTAAGAAGTACGATTGTACTCTGAGAATAAAAGAGATAGAATGATACGAAAGCAAAAGAGAGAGAAAAAAAAAAGAGAGAAATGGACGGGAAGCGTACCTACAGAAGTTACGACACACACTAACGTAATTCGACACACAGGTAACAGATATCGTCATGCACTCTCTCTTCTCTGAGGAGATCGATGTCACGATACAGCGCGTAAGAAATCACTGCAGTTGTGCTAGGGCAACAAACATACATGCGAGCACAACTCAATGTTGGAGGTCGACATTTTATTCATTTTCTCCACGCGCATGCGTACTCTTATTTTGAAGACACAAGTCATGAATATTCATATAATGTAGACTTGGGGTCCGGAACTTATGTGGGAAAAATAATTTCGCGAGCGGGCTGTCGGGTATCTGTACGTACAAGTACATTGTACCACACTCGAGCTCGATCTTCTAGCAGCTGCTCAGCTCAGCTAGCTCAGCTCATCACTCGTCCGTGCGCTTCCAAGCTCTTTGTTACGTCACTGCCAACCTGCGCAGCTAGAATGCGCACAAACTCAACTGAGGAACGTCCTTAAAGGTTCACGTTCATCCATAGCAGTTTTAAGAATTTAGAGTTTTAAGAGTTTTAAGACCTTTTTTGCCATGTCTGAGGGGAAATACCACGTTCAAAACGAAAAGAGTATGAAGCATGCAGGAACTGAATAGAAACTTTATTTTTTACTACTTCAGCAATAAAACCCTCTATTCCTGCTGCTCTATTTAATTTTGTTCTGTTTACTGCTGTACATGTGTAGTTACCATGGGCGTAAATCCGGGTGGGGGGGGGGGATGGGGGATGACACCCCCCCCCGAAATGGAGGGGGATGGTCTGTACAATTACCCCCCCCCCCCGAAATTTAGGAAAAAATGGAGGAAGCAGAAATGTGATTGTATCAATTTTGGCATATTGCATGACGTTCGTACGCCCGCCTTCTGGGACAGGTAACATGGCTGAACAGTATTTTGTATCTTGTAGGATAATGTATGCATAATTTTCTCAACCGCTCGCTCGCTTCGCCCGCTCGCGAAGAAAGTAATATCGACATAAGGTATGGTCCAGACGATGACAACGTCAAATAGTATAGCCCTACACGTAAACATGCCATGACGCGAGCAACTCGGGGACCATCTGCAAATTATGTACGAAAACAAACAAACAAACAATAACATAAAACTATACCGCCATAATTGAATTCCCCCTCCATTTCATGAATCATTCCTGAAACGATGATTCAGTCAGGATTCATCTATGGGCATACCCAGGGATTGTCAGGGGCGTCGATTCTATCTCGGGGGGGGGGGGGAGGGAGGCAAAGGGGCATTTCTCCCACCCCTACGGAAGTGTTGGGGCAGACAAATCATTTTTCCCCCAAGCAATTCCCGGGATTAGGACAAATCGCGAACTTTCTTTATGGAAAATTGTCCAAATACCGCCAGAACTATACACCAGATCGTTGAATGCAATAATAGATATGCAAAAGCTCCGCTACTGGAACCCTTTCGATAGACTTTGTACACTTTTGAGATTGACGTATTTCCTGATATTTTATTGAAGAGTGTGCAACAGATCTCTTCACTTACAAAAGCTCCCTTACATGCAGAGGCGTCGATGGGGGCGGTGTGTGTGTGTGTGTGTGTGGGGGGGGGGGGGTATGGTTCCCCCATAAAAGTATTGGGGACAAACGTATCATTTTGCTCCTCTTCGTAACTCCCGAGATGTGAAAATGTTCTTTCTTTTTTGATAAAAAAACTGTCTAAATATTTCACCCAAAGATGGCTGAAATTTAATTCTGAAAATACAAAATCTCCCTCGCGTAAGAGGGGGACAGGCCTACCCCCTCCCCTACCCTCCATGTCCACTTCTTTGTTCTTAATACATTTTAGATTGACAGATTTTAAAATGTTAATCTGAAGTGTGCATCAGGTCTGTTACTTCAGTTTAAAAAAGCAAAAGTTCCGTGGGTGGGATGAGATATCTACATACTTTCAATTAACGGAGGGTCCCCCCCCCCTTCAAAAAAAAAAAAATGTATACACTTCTGGAACTGAAATTTTCTCAGATTACCTCATAAATGTGTTAACGAGACGTTTTCATGTGAATTCTAAAAATGCAAAGGCACCCTCTGTGTAGGGACGTCAATCCGGAAGGACGGGGGGCGCGAACGGGGGAAGAGAGGAGGGGCAAAGATATCATTAGGATTCCCAACGATTCTCGAAATGAGGAAAATTTTCTTGCTTTTTTTTGATAGAAAACTGTCCAAATATCTTATCCAAAATTTGGACCACATTCCAAAATTTCAATTCTGAAAATGCAAAAAAAAAAAAAAAGAAGAAAAACAATCTCGGGGGGGGGGGGAAGGAGGGGGATACCCCTCCCCTTTCGCTCCTTTTCCTTTGTTCTTTTTAGATTGACAGATTCCCAAATGTTTTTTATCTTATTAAAGTGTGCATCAGGTCTGTCACTACAGTTACAAAAAAAAGAACACAAAAGATCCACCGCGGGTGGAAGGGGATATCTTCTTTCAATCAACCCTTTCCCGCTTTGTTTCAATCACTTTAGTACACTTTGGGGATTGACAGCTTTCCGAATTTTCCTTCAAAACTTTACATTTGTATATGTATTCTAAGAATGCAAAAGCCCACTCGTATGCAGGGACGTCGATCCTGGAGGACGGGGAGGGGGGGGGGGGGGCAAACATGTCATTTTGTCCCCCAATAATTCCCAAAATGAGCATTATTTTCTTGCGTTTTGTCTAAATATCTTATCCAATGTGTGCACCAGATTGCTGAATTTCAAATAAAAAGAATGCAAAATCTCTCGTGCTTGGGAGGGGATACCCCTCCAAAACCCTCCCCTCAGTGCCCCTTTCCCGAGGCTTAGTACACTTTTCAGATTTACAATAAAATCTGAATAATTCTGAGTGGACAAGATTTATCACTTTTATTCCGAAAACTCGATAGTTCCTCTATGTACAAGGGGAATATCTCCTTTTAATCAATCCTTTCCTTGCTCACTTTCCCAATCACAGATCATTTTTTTTTTTATTTCCCAAATATTCCATCAAATATGCGTATACGAGATATGTCAATTTCAACTTTAAAAAGGCAAAAGCTCCCTCGTACGGGAAGGGTGGTGATAGCACTCGCCAATGCCTTCTCCCTACTCGCCCCCCCCCCCCCGCCCCCATGTATACAAGTAGACTGTGGCTACACTTTGAACATAAACAGTTTTCCAAATATGCCGCAAAATGTGTGCACCAAAACGTTTAAATGCAATCAGAAAATACACAATTTCCCTCGTGTAGGAAGGGGAAATAGGGCTTATCCCCTCCCACCTTCTCTGATTGACAAATTCCCAGGTATTCCAACAAAAGTGGGCACCAGATTGTTGAATTTCAGTTCTAAAACTGACAAAAAAAAAGAAAAAAAAAAGCTCCTTCGAATATAAGACACGTATCTTGCCACCTTCCCATTGCTTGGTCCCCTCTATGGACGTGTATAGTGCACTTTGGGGAATGACAATTTCCGAATTTTCCACAAAGAGTGTGCTTCAGATCGCTTTGTTTCAATTCTAATAACGCAAAAGCTCCGTCGAGTTGGAGGGGGAATCGACCTTCCACACCTTCCCCTAAGCTCTACCTCACTTTATACATACACACAGATGATGCACACTCGTTATAAGAGCTAGATTCAATGATTGTAACACTTCCCTGAAAAAAAAAAAAAAACAACAACAACAACAACAACCCTATTTATTTCTTCAATTATTAATGTTATTTTTTTTTTTTGGGGGGGGGGGCCGCTGGAAAAAAAAAATTAAGTATTGCACCAACAGTTTGCACCAGGTTGTTGAATTTCAGGTCTGAAAATGCCAAATCACCTTCGTGTGGGAGGACAAATGCCCCTTATCTACACCCTTTTGTGCTTGTTTTGTCTATTTGAAATGCTTAACAGACAACATTCATGGTAATCATTCATCGTAAAAATTAATACAATTAGTTTATTTGAATAATACCATTTTATAGCACAATTTACAACATCAAAATGCATAAAGTTCTCACCGTGGGAGGGGGATACCCCCCCCCCCCCCCCCTCGCTCGCTCCGCTTGCTGGGGCTCGGTCGCGTTCATGTCATTCAGTGGAAGAATTAATATAAGAAGTTTATCTAAACGATACCTTAACGTATTGTTCATCAAACATCAAAACATCAAATGTCTCACCGTGGGAGAGGGAATACCCCCCCCCCCTCCACCACGCTCCCTCCGCTCGCTCGGGCTCGGCCGCGTTCATGATATTCGTTGTAATAATAGTACCCGAAATTTATTTAAATAATACAATTTTATAAGCAGAATTGTTCAATAGTAATCTACATCAAAATGCACTGTTTCAAGTCGATAAAACGTGCATCAAATTGCACCGTGTTCAACATCACAATGCAAAAAGTTCTCAGGGGGAGGGGGAAGGGGAGCCCGAGCGAGCGGAGGGAGCGAGGAGTGGGGGTGGGAGGGGGTGTCCCCCTCCCCCTCCCACTCCTCGCTCCCTCCGCTCGCTCGGGCTCGGTCGCGTTCATGATATTCATTGTAATAATTAGTACCAGAAGTTTATTTAGATAATACAATTTTATAGGCAACATTGTTCAGTAATAATCTACATCAAAATGTACGGCTACCTCATACATGTGGGACTGTTTCAAGTCGATAAAACGTGCATCAAATTGCACCATGTTCAACATCACAATGCAAAAAGTTCTCACCGTGGGAGGGGGAGGGGGACACCCCGTCCCACCCTCAGTCCTCGCTCCCTCCGCTCGCTCGTCCTCGGCCGCTTTCATGATATTCATTGTAATTAAGTGTAATTCAGTGTAATAATTAATACAAGAAGATTATTAAATGATACAATTTTATAGGCAAAAATTTTCATTAATAATCTGATTTCCCGCCAAAAGTCGGCTGACAAGCAATAAACAAACAAACAAGAACAAGAACAAAAATCTTCATATTTTTGCTGCCACTTTCGTCCCATTTTTTTTTTTTTAATGCAAAAGAGTGGGACATTCGATCCCTGTAAAGTGTGTGTGTGTGTGTGTGGGGGGGGGGGGGGGCACCAAGCTCCCCCCCCCCCCCCCTCCAAGGCTGCGCCGGTCCGGTTATGGGCTTGTAATCGTGGGGCTGGTGACTATCGCCGATCATCTCCCTCCCACCCCCCCCCCCACTCCTCAGTACGGATTTACGCCGTTGTTGGTAGTTACCTCCGATAAACCAATAGGATGATTCAGATCATCTCCCCGTGAATCAATTTCCTGAACATTTAATTCCAACTCTAATATTTTTTTTTCCCAAACAAAACGTTATCATCAAAACCAGCATCATTATTAGTAAAAAGAGAAGAGAAATGATTTTGTCATTTACTCAATACAGTGTCAAAATTCTCAGTTATTTCTCCATCACTATTGACTACCTCCATAGAAATTTTATGACGCCTTTTATTTTCATTTGGGCCAATCTCCTTCCCAAAACAACTTGAGTCTTTATTAACCATCGCATCCCCCGAACAGGGTTCGGAGGATACTATGGATTTGGCCTGGTTGCGCCGCGTCCGCGTCCGCCGCAGAAATGTTCTTGTGAGCGCTCTACTGGCTGCAGTTCTTCTTCGATCATCTTCAAATTTGGCATGAAGGTGTGTTATGGTAAGACGAAGAAGCCTGTATTGTTTTTGGTGATGGCGCCCTCGCTTGTTCCGTCTTTATACATGAAAAGGTAAATTTAACAGGGTTTGCTTGTGTGTACGACGGTGGCCTTGTTTCTCGAGTGATTTTTTTTTTTTTTCAAATTTGATATGTAAATGTATCATAGTCAAATCTGTACACCCATATACCTATTGATAATGCTGCCCTCACTGTTCCACCTTTTACAGGGTCAAAGGTCACCCTGATCATGTCAAAATTTGCAGAAGTGCTTATTTATGCAATAACTTGATTGTTACTCATTGGATTTTATTCAGACTTGCTAAGGAGATGGATGGGTGGTCATTCTATATGACATGAAGAACACAACAATTTGTGGTGACGGCGCCCTCAGTAGTCCGACTTTGATGCCAGTTATGCACATTTCTTGTGTGTGCTCTATCAGCCACATTTCTTATCAGATTTTCTTCAAATTTGTCAAAAAGGTGCATTATAGTGACATGAAGATGCCTGTGTTGTTTTTGGTGGTGGCGCCTTCTCTTGTTCCATCTTTATACATGAAAAGGTAACTTTCACAAGGTCTGCTTGTGTGTGCGACGATGGCCTTGTTTCTGGACCGATCTTTTTTTTTTTTTTTTCAAATTTGGTATGTAAATGTATCATAGTCAAATCTATACACCTACACCTATTGATAACGCTGCCCTCACTCTTCCACCTTTTACAGGGTCAAAGGTCACCCTGATCATGTCAAAATTATTACTGGATTTTACTCAGTCTTAGCCACTTTACACTCCTGAATGTGGATAAAATGTTTTATATTGTATGTGATAGGGGAGGGGGTGTTCTAAAGTCCATTTCTTCAATCTGGAAATTTATTAAGCATCACTTCATTATAACAGTCTCCCTAACATAACCCATTGAGCCATGAATATGGATGAACAATGAAAACGTAACCAAAGTTTGTCTATTTCATGACTGTAAATTTCATTTTCTTCCTCTATTGTTTAACTTATCGATCAATATTGTTTTTTATTTGTGGTATAATTGTATAATGTATTTTGTACATTAATGATGTATATCAATATTTGAGTTGAACATTAACATTCAAACTTCAAGTTCAAAATTTCATTTTCTTACATTGCCATAAAACATATTTAATGAATACTAAAAGTCCTCACAACTTGTTCGTAATATAGTTTCAGTTTTCCCCAGTGTGCATAAGACAGTCCAATATGTGATAACCTTGCTGTCATGAATACAGTGACTGAGCAGGGATTGGCACAGAAAACCACATTGTCCATAATTAATCGTAACAATCTCTACCTATCCGTAACTATCCGAAAATATCCGAAACTCTCCATAAATATTCGCAAATCTCCGCAAGTGTTCAGATGTATTCGGAAGTTAACGCAAGTCGAAAAAAAAAAAAAATACGTATCAATTCGTAAGATTATCCGCAAGTGGACGCATGTATCCGTACTCCCTGTCCGTATCGCCCGCATTTTTCCCGTATGTTTTGTAAAATTTTTTGTTGTCGGCAAGAAATCCGCAGGAGTCCGCAGAAAAATTGATTTTCTGGACGTAACGCCGGACGCAGAGCATTATGTGACTGGGGCCTCATACTTCTAGTCTCATCCGAATAGATGTAGTTGTATACTTCCCCAAATCCAACGTCAGATATAGCGAGATTTGAAATTAACAACGAAAAAACAAACAAACAAACAAAAATATCTCAAGCATTGACATTATAGTCACGTGTACTCGCAATCCGTCCCGGCACTCAATAATCAATTGATTTTCTTTTAATGAAAATTTATCGAAATGAAAACTTTCTACATCGAAGGTGGATGTTTCATTTTATATTAGGAAGTGCCGGTATATTCATTTCTTTTTCGATGTGTTGCTATGAAACAAGCAACGATGCTTGTTTTTACAAGCATCATTACTTTTATGTAGGCCCCATCTATTATTTCTGACATTAACTTGTGATATACCCAGATGATAATGACTATTTGCATGTGTGTAAGTCGTCGTGCGCATGGCAGATTGTCATTACAGCGCTTCCTTGCGCCTGGTAGATTGTCGTTACAGTGTGGGAGTGCGCATGGCAGATTGTCGTTAGGGTGTGGGAGTGCGCAATGACAATGACAATGACAATGACAATGACAATTTGACAATGACAATGACAATTTTATTTATCTCATGTCACCCAATCAGGGTATTGGAGATAACCATGTGAATTATACATTTGAGATTACATAGGGTTAACAACATTCTGCCATGCGCATGACGAAGTATATTTGTTTTTCTTTCTTCTCCAATCAAAAGATATGGTTGTATACGAGTATTGTGTATTTTGTATTTTTGTTTTACTGTCAATCATTTTGAATTTACATCACTGAGAAAGTGGAAATATAATAGACTTGAACTTGAACAATTTGTTCAGGGAAAATCGAATAGATTTATATCGATATAGAGTATGTGTCTTTTTCCGGTTGTTCATCATGCTACAGGTGGAGTGCATCACCATCAATGACCAGCCGTTAAGCAAGATACTTCGTTACTATCACGGATTCTTAGAGGTATACATATTGTGCTTTTACTTCATAGATCTTGACGCATGTTTTGGTCACAAAGTATTAGAGCTTATTAATGATGATCTAGCATAACCTACTGGGACAGCCGGTGGAAACGAGCACACACATTTCATCAAGCAACTCGTCTATTTTGTGTGTGTGTGTGTGTGTGTGCGCGCATGTTCTTCTTTATCAGCCATGTTTATCCTCAGCAAAGAGTTTGTACTATGTCAATCTGTGGTGGCGACATAACTTTTGGCACTCGTACGTTCTTGATTTCATTTGATCTACTTTGAATTGTTGTAATGATTACGTCTGCCGTTTTTTATTCACAGCTTTTGACATCATTTGTCTGCCTTATCGTGTATTTAAGCCTCTATCTGCTTTGTGATTTTCATGTCAGATCACACCTCGTTGATACTCTCGTAACAACTTAGAAAGTGTTTAAGTTTAAACCTCATGTCTCATTGTATACAAACATGACATTTGGAAAGAATGGTAACTTTATTTTTTTTTTCTCGAATCACTATCAAACACGTGCTTAAGCCTTAGTCGGCAAATGACGAATAGTTTTATATTTGATTGTGTACAAGTTTTAAGTTTCCCAAATGCAGATGTTTTAACGAGGTAGTGTTAGCATAACTTCAGAGAAAAAAAAAAGTTCGTTAAATATGACGGGGTATAATAATGAAATGTATCAAATTGCAAAATCAGACAGTAATTTCAAAGTATGAATTTGAAGAGATGTATTAAACAATAAGGAGATAAGACATCTTACATTTTAGTGATGCATCATGACGACTCATCTGTACTTTCGGATAGGACGTGGGTTACCAAGAAGCGATGATAACGACGTCGATTTGCATGTCTTCGCCCGAAATATTCACTTTAAGCCATCTTTACGATGTGCGCTGTTTCCAGCGCAATGCGGTATAGATGAAGTAAGTCTTCTTATTTGTCATTCTCAGATTTTTTTTTCTTCAGAATTAGGTTGCTAACTTCAGATTCAGATATTGTAGTCAGCTTACGTTACGAAGAGTGAGTTTTGCTCGACGACACGCAACACGGCACCTTAGCGTAATCATTCGAAGTGCGAAGGTGCACATGCGTAGCAGACTGGGGGAACTAACAGTAGCGGGCCATGCGATAAGGGTTCGCGTAACTTAGAAACCTTTGAGAATCAGTCGACAATTTACAAGTTATCTGCTGATCGACTTACTAACAAACCTTGGTAATTTTGTTCAATTTTATCTCACTCTCTAACAGACATCCAGTGAAGGAAGTACCTCGGAAGACGAGAGCAGTTCAACGGACGAGAGCAGCCACGAAAAAGGCCAGGCTTCTGAGCAATAGAACTCCCAAGCTTCTGTAGACAAATCTGTAGACAAACAGCTATGGAAGAATGTTATTAATCGAGGCGTTGCTTCTCTTCTTCAGAGAACCTTTAAGGCAAAGGACACATGGACCAGGAAGAATAGAACAAGCTAAAGAACAACATCAAGTCAGGATAGGGTGAACTGACCGAGGCTAGGCGTCTTAAAGAAATGGGTAACAAAATTCTTTGGCAAGACGTATTCTATAGTGAAACACTAACATGATTATGCTACCGGAAAACCACTTATTGGACGATCCAACAGTCGGTCTCAGAGAGCCTCAGTGAGCTGATTCATTGACAGTGTAGATATGAGATCTCTGTCAATGTGATAGAGGTATGGGCCTTTATACTTACGAAAGTTAAAAACGCTAAGCAAACGCTCACAAACTTACAGCTGTAAATACGAAAGATGTTGTCCTGAGACACGGCTCCAACCTTGTGACAGTAACTTGCAACGATTGTCATTGTAGCTGAAAGACAGACCTCTTTGACCAGTCTTATGGACACATTTTGTGTATCACGTGCTTCCTTCGCTCATAGTTGCCCTTTTTCTTTCGTTTCAAAAATACATTATATAGTGGGGGGCGCAAGGGATTTTTGGTTCAAATTTTTCCAAAAGCGCCAAAATTTGGCACACATGTAGCCCAAACCATACTATTTCGATTTTTGATGGGCGCCAAGAAGGGCGCCCTCTGGGGCGGCCATATTGGCAAAATCCAATATGGCCGCCACATAGGTTTAAAGGCCACTTGCATTTGAAAACATAAAAGGGTTACAATCATTTAAAAAGTCAGGTTAAGAGGTTTTCTGGGTCAAGGAATTCGAATCTGAAGTTGTTTTTGTGGTCTGAAGTCAATTTTTCCTTATAAGGTCACCTTAAGGTCATTTAGGGGTCAAGCCATTGTATTCATACCAGTTTATTGAAAAAAAAATGGCTTGCCCATGGTCAATATTCCAGGAATGCCAGCATTAGTAAAAGAATTGCAGTTGTCGACGGCTGAAAAAAGGCGTATTTCTTGTGAAGGGCGCCCTCCGGGGCGGCATATTTGCAAAATCCAATATGGCTGCCACCTACGTTTAAAGGCCAGTCCATAACAAAAAACCTCTAAAGTGTTACAATAATTTGAAAAGTCAGCGTTAGAGGTTTTATAGGTTAAGGAATTCGATTCTGAAGTTGTTTTTATGGTCTGATGTCAACTTTTCCGTATAAGGTCTCCCTAAAGGTCATTTGGGGTCAAACCATTATATTCACAATAGGTAATTTAGAAAATGGCTTGCCTATAGTCAATATAGGAGGAATACCAGCCCTGCTAATGGAATTGCAGTTGTTGAGGGCTGTGGGAGAGGGAGAGGTGGGCTTTCTCACGAGTAACATCAATATACCGGGTATCTGCTTTCGTGTTAAGATTTCAAACACTAGGTATACACTCATGAATTATAATAAGAACCCCTTTCTAAGAGTAATTAGGTTTAAGGGATCTTACTCAGATCCTTATTTCACAATCAAATTAGAAGACTTGGTAACCCTTCAATTTCATTTTTAATGATTACTTACGGTAATTTTTTTCTGCGTCATTTTAATTATGGCCTGTTATAATATGGCTACACAAGCTTTTAAGTGAGGTTCTGTCCAAAGATATGGAATATCATACTTCATGTCACAATCATTCCATTAATTATTTTTACATTACAGGCGCTAAGAGGAAATGTCCTCACCGACTGGTCATATTTGCGGAATTCAATATATTTGCATTTGCTTTAATGACAGCCAAAAGAGCTAGTTAGAATTATGGGTAATGCCCTTTAAAAGAGTTTTCAAGATTTGATTATTGGATTATTATTTTCATCTTCATCTGCAAGGAATGCAATAAAAACATACATATATGAGAAATAGAATCCTATTGCTACCTAATATATTAATCGTTTAGCAATACGGGGGGGGGGGGGGCTACTCTCTATATTACCAGCGTCCTTGAAGTTGCCACTAAAAAGAGAAGTGTTTTTATTTCTCTGTTGCAGTTCAGGGATCCTCAATCACAATAGATATTCATAATTCAGATTTAAATTCAATGGAATAATAATTATGAAGATCACTCATAATCTGGATTAAAAAAAAAAATCTGTTGTGTTTAAGAGAGTTTTCAGTACATCAGGTTGGCATCAAAATAGCTGTTTTCGAACTTGTGTAAGAAAGTTCGATTCTAAAGTCCTTATTGGAAATTTATGTGCCTCCACAGCTAAATATGCCGTTCAGAGAACATGACGGTCCTGGTGACGCCATGTAAGGAACAAGCATATTTCACAGGTGCCACAGTGACACCATTAACTATGCTATAGTACAACTTTGATGACACCTTCTAGGGTCTATTAAGATTCTATCCAAAGTGCTTCGACGCAAATTGGTATGATATCACAAGACTTTATAAGTTGGTATCTCGTTGGTCTGAAGACTATAGGTTGCAACTCTACTCCCGGCAACATCTCTACGACGCACGTCTCCTGGAGACGAGCCCGCCAATCTCCAGGATTCGCAGGAGAATCAAACATTTCCGATTTTTGCAGAGACTATTTCTGTCTTCCAGCTTGTCTCCGAGACGTCTTTGCGAAGTCTCCATCACTGTGGCCATGTCGTGGGGACTAAATTTGTCTGCAACATCTTCGAGATGTCCCCGCATCTTGTGGAGACCGTAATAATAATGACGACGAAAGGGAGAATTCGCTGAGAAAAGACGTCTCTGATAAGTTCCTGCGACTGGAAAAGCCGTGCCAACATCCCCGTGACTTCCAAGCAAATAAGTTGTCCCTTTGTTTGAAGACGTCTTGGACGTCGCCCTGGAAATCGCGTTAGTTGTGACAGCGAAAATAATTTCTTCGAGACGCTGGCATTGCGACAATGTCTCCTCCCGTCAGATAGGCCCTCAATCCCCCCCCCCCCCTCCACATTAAGTTTGCAGCAATATCAAACTACTGACCATGGCTAGTCTGACACCTGCTCTACATTGTGCATTTTCACCTTCATTCATTCATTCATTCATTCATTCATTTCATTCATTTTTTTTTTCATTTCCATGTTTTCCACCTCCCAATGCATGCCTTGAAACAGCTGTGGTGCAGAAGAATGAAATTTGGTACTGAATCATTGCGGAGAGTGGCTGATAGTACTAGTAATTGTCATGTACCTGTGCCATCTTTCCTCCAACTCCACTCCCTGAAGTCAGGGATCACATCAGATAGGGTGGTTTCTGATGATCTGCTCCCACGTTATGACGAGATGATGCCTCCCCTCGTTGACGCAGGCTGCCCCATAAACCTTGTTGCTCATCAGTCCTTACTGGACATGAGCACGATTATTAAAGTAGTTAACGTGTCAGTGAGCTCTGGTTTGCTGACCCATACTACTTAGGCATTTTGCATGCCACATAAAAGCAAGTCTGAAGTAATGTCGCATCCTGTCAGTACCTGATCTTGGGCTCTGGAGGAGAGGTATGCTGTACAGGAAAGAGCTGAAAAGGCATCTTTTCAACACCACGACCCACCCGTAACTCCCTCAGATCAAAGGGATTAAAAAAAGCACACTACCGAAACTGTGATGCTATGCTCATCCGTGCGATTGTATACTGTTTTCAGAATATGCTTTCAGAAAACATTATGTCATCCTTTGTAAGGATATCTTTGCGTAGGTCGCATCTAAGTTGTTGGAAAGCTGAAGGGTTGTGAGATCACAATTCCTGTTGGATATTTCCGTCTCGAATCAGGTGCTCAGAATGAGTTGTCCGTCCCATTTATTCTCGGATAAATTGTGCGCTGATAAATGAGGGCAGTTCTTTATTTTTCAATCTAAATTTTCAGGAAGCCGCTACGCTCTTCCAATCATAATTTGAGATTTGAGTGGTGCCATCACCATCTCTTGTCAGAGGACTGCACAGTGGTCCTGCGCAAAAATGTTAAGATTATTTTCTTCAGGATCAGTATCCCATAGAACATCAATAGGTGTTCAGTTTCCCTAGTCATTTGCGCTTTCAGTAAAGAAACGGTTTCGTTTGATAAAAAGAGAATAAAAAAAGATAAGAAAAAACCTTCAGCTGAATTGTCTTCACCTACTCTGATACGATACTGCCATTAAAGGAATTTAATGATCGAATTTAGTTAACTGCCCTAGAATACTGGTCTGACCTGGATTGAGGAGCTCGATTCCCCGGAAGCAAGGGAGAGCAGGCATACAACAATTTCAGCAGGAGGAGAATCATATCGCTTGCCAGCTGGAAAGTTATATAATTGACCATGAAAGGTGACGAGGTGGCTCAGTCGGTAGCGTATGGCTTGCGGTCTAAAGACTTGTGTTCCGGCGCGGGTTCGAATCCCACTTATCTGAAGTCTAGCTGAGCAATGGTGTGTGTTGTCATACCGTCCCCTGTAGTAGAGGCACAACACTTTGCACCTCATCACTTGGATATAAAAAGTGGAAGTCCCTTGTGTGAAAGAATCACAAACCCAGACACATGAAAAGATCCCGTATCGGCATTCCGTTATCGGAAAACTCAAGGTGCATAAACCGGTAAAGTGGTCCATCCCAAGTACATACAACTGACCAGCTAGTTGCATACGGGCTATCCAGCTATCTCGTCAGAAGGAAAAACAAAGACAAAATAAGATTAGGCGTGTTTATTACCCTCTTTGCCATCGCACCCTGATTCGGCACCTTGGAATAGGATGGCGGCCGTATTTAAGCATGTATATATATATATATATATATATATATATATATAGAGAGAGAGAGAGAGAGAGAGAGAGATAGGCCCACATGTATAAGCAAAGAAAGGAAAAACTGACCAGAAACAATTGATGTAGTGAAAACTTTGAGCAAAGAAAATGAGAAAAGAAAACGAAACCGATGGAAACCCATTTTCTGCGCTCAAAATTTCAATATTATATATATATATATATATATATATATATATATATATATATATACATATATTTATATATATATCTTAAATATAATTTTTTCATTTATTTGTCATAATCATTATTGGTATGTAGGAGGGTGGAACCGCTCTTGGCCCTAATTGACCATTGAAGGAGTATGGAAGAGATAACAAATGGGACAAAACAGGGGTACCAGTGAATTGCAGTTGAATGCTCACAGACGCCATTTCGAAAAATGCACAAAATGCCTGATTTGAACCTTATTTGACCTTCAAAGTGACCTTGAGAGGTGATAGTGACCTTGAATTGCTATGATGAAATGATATTCAGAATCACATTCTCTAACCCCGTGAAATCTTCCACATGGGATTCATAACATTAATCAACTTTTTCAATTTGTAACTGCAGTTGACCTTTAACCCGGATGGCGGCCATATTGGATTCCACCAATATGGCGGCCCCAAGGGTTTTCAGTCTTGGCGCCCATCAAAAATCGAAAGAGTATGGTACAAGGGACCTATGAACCAAATTTGGTGCTTTTGGAAGGATCTGAACCAAACAACCCATTTTGAGCCCTTAGGCCCCCAACTAATATGAAATAGTCTTTTTTCAAAGACTTTGTATTTGACTGTTTCCGAGTAGTTTCCGAGTAGCAGAATTACGAACCTCAAGCAAAAGTACAAGCTAAGAGCTATGTACGCCGCGGCAAAGGTACTGAAAAAAAAATATATGCACACGAATACACTCACATTTGCACACCAGGCTAAAGTACTCAACAATTACATCGTGAAAAAGAGCGACGTGTTTTTATGGTGTTTCCGATTTCACTATGTTCGCAGGTGTCCACCTGTGGATACAAGATCCATAGTAAAACTTTGTACATTGACGTCAAGAAGCGATGTTTATACTCTCCAAAAGTTGTAAGGACGAAAATGTGTATCATCATCGACTCTTGAATTTGTATCTTACATTTTGTACAGCATTTTGATGTTGATTGTAAAGAGATCTATGAATTAAATTTGAGGAGACGAATATCGTCTTTGAAAACAATAACCAAAAAATACAATACGTCATAGACCATCGAGGATGATTCTTTCAGTAATAATAAAGTACAAGATGACGAGGGATCCATATTCCATTACTCAGGCAGGAGTTCCACACAGGTTGAAGATTCAAATCTATTGTCATTATAATGAGTTTTTGTCTTCGAGTGTAAATAAAGTAGGTGGATGTTCTACGCCTCTCGTCTTTTTTCTTGTGTGTAGGTGTAGTTTTGTGTAACAAAATCAGATGGGGTTTGGGTATTTTGTTAGTTTAAGAAATTATGAATTTCTGTCGGTTAATTCAAGTATGACTTTTACAGTTTACTGCAGGTTTTAGGAAGTGCCGTATTCTCAAAGGAGTGTAAGGGAGTTTATGTAATGAAGCAGATATTGATTAATTGATTTTTTTCCAGAGTTATGCAAAATTTGATATGATTTTTATTATATAGAGTATGCTCTGAAATTAAAACAGTTACGTTAACACGAAAAAAGGTAATGTAGCAGCAGAGGTTTTTGCGAAATGAAGCAGATACGGATTGGCTTGATTAAGTAATCAATATAGCTTTTTTTTTAGAGTCTTCTGAGAATCTGAGAAAATTTCATGTTATTCCTCGTATACGTGATATGATTTGGAAAAGGAACAATCAAAATTAATCACATGGACGCTACAACTTAAAATAAAAAACATAACCAAATGTCAAAGGAGCAATACAAAAGTGCATTTTGTACTACATACATTGCAGAAATCTTTGTTAAACACTTAGTTGTATACAATGCAAAAAAACAAAAAACAAACAAACAAAACAGTACATATGATTCAATAGGAAAGCAGGAGACCGCCAGCATAAGAATGACTTGACTGGGCTGATGGTCTCATTGGGAATATGACACGAGTTTGCCTCTCACGAAAAGTAGTTTTATTTGTTTTCTAATGGAATATTATGCATTTTTGTTGTGTATATAAATGATATTATTAACTAGTCAAATCTTCTTCATTTCATATCATTTGCAGACGACACAGATACATGTACCTTTTATTCGAACAAATGTATGAATACTCTTATTAATACTCTGAATACCGAATGTCCAAGTTATCTCTGTCGTCCAATTGCAATAGGTTGAACTTTGATAAAACCTGTTTTATGCACTTTTAGAGCCCTCAATCCCACACCAATCACAAAATGGATAATTTTATTGACAGTGTACTTATTAGTGAAAAGAAATCCACCAAGTTCCTAGGAGTTATTATGGATTCAACTTTGACTTGAAATGATCATAATATTCAGAACATATGTGACCGTGCACCTCAAAACGAACATAAAGTCGCACACACTGATTTTGCGTGAGGACTGAAAATAAGTGAAATGGGTCAACCTAGCCGAACTTGACTTTTTCATATTTTCTGAAAGACCGGGTCTTCTTTTACATTATGCTAAAATTTGGTATCATAAAACGGGCAGGAAAAGTGTGTTTTTTAGCAGGTTATCTCGAACATTTTTGGTAGAATATTGTGATTAGGTGTGTCTTTAGAATCCTTTTTTCATTTCTGAAAAACCTTGTCCATACTCTTCACTTTCAATTCTAATAACTTTTGAAAGGATAGTGCTACTGCTTTGAAAGTTGGCATTGATTATGGAGAGAATGTGTTAATGAGGCATGCTTAATTTCAGTTTAATCTGATAATCTCTTCATTGTTGTTACTCTGGTGGTTTACTTCCTGTTTTTTGTCCCATTCATCGCACAGCGAGCACGGTTTGGTAAAGATTAAGCGCTTGAATAGACACTGTACTTCAGAGCCTCTTTCCTCAGTTCACACTTTTCCTGAGTTTGTGCTTTCTTTCCAATATTTAGATAGGTTAGGAGAGTCCACTTGATTTGAGTAATACATCATTTTAAAGCTTAAAGTCTGCTCTTTCAGAATACGGTCTTAACTAAAAATTCATGTCTGGCGACTTTTTGTTTGTTTTGAGGTGCAGGGTCACATATGTACTTCGATTTCGAAAGCGATTGGTATGCTTTACAGGTAAAAACCAATTTTGACAAGAAACGTTCTTCTAATCTTGTACAACTCTTATGTTCTACCACATGTCAATTATGTAATATTGTATGGGGCAACTGTACTAAATCCAAACTAGATTTGTTATTTCATTTGCAGAAAAAAAAAGCCCGAATTTGTACACATTCACCTTATCAAGCCCATACCGACCCTCTATTTAAACGACTGAAAATATTAACTCTTTATGTGCCATGGTGGAAACCCCTTGTGTGCCACGTTATTCTGAAACACGAAGGAAGTCATGCTTTGAGAAAGAATTCTGTTTTCCCAATTTGTATAACTTCTACAAATTTCTGTTAAGGTGGACACAATGGTGAGCAAAGTTAAAGAGGAATGCCAAACTTTGCTTCGACATACATTGTATGACAAATCTATTTTCAATTTATCTCTTGGATGACCAGTTACTACATTACTGTTAAAGGCATGACTCTTGCACATAAAACCGTGACACAAATTTAGAATATACGCACAAATCTAGTTGGGAACACCGTTTGATAGTCAATCACCACATAGAATGCAAGCCGTATGTGGGAGGAACAAAAAGGAGAGAAACGCTTTCATTGTGCCGCGGAATTAGTGATTTATCGATCGGTTTTGGCGGCTTTGTTTGTTGAGCTGAATATGCGAAGTTGGCACGCCGTCGACAGAGTCGGACGTGCGAACGTGACACATAAAGAGTTAAAAGTAAATGATTTTCGTATTTATCAATCCGCCATTTTTATGTTCAAATACATCAACAATATATTACCGTTCTTCAATGATACTTTCATCTCAAATAGTAAAGTACTCCTATCCTACTCGTCATTACAATCATATTCATCTAGATAACCCGAAGCTACTTGTCGCTCATAGATCTATCCGACACCAAGGACCGGATATATGGAATTCTCTTCCCGAACAAATCAAAGCATATACATCACTATTTTTTTCTTTTAAGGCAAACATGAAAAAGGACATTATATCAAGTTATCGGAATTAGCTGATATCTAACATTTGTAATCAATAACTAAATAGATTAATTGTTAATGTTCTGATACCCTCTCAGTCTCCTTACATTAAACTATTCAATACATATAATATTTATGTTTTCAGATCTTAAAAAGGTACTTGCAAGAGCACTCATCCTCCTCACCGCATTCTCTGTTTTATGATTATATAGTTTCTATACAATTGTCGTTGTTGCAATGTGATGCCAGAATGTTGTTTTTTCTTGTTTTTTTTTTTCTTTTCGATAAATATGTGTGTTTTGCCCATTTTCATGTGTTGTCCTTCTTTTTCAAGACTGTCGATCTTCAAGCTGTGTGCTTATTTGACAGTCTCTGCATTTACACTCCTAATGCATGTACCATAGTTCAGTCTGATCATTTGATCACTGTATCCCGAGTGGTTCCCAATTGACGTGTTATCTTATTCTTTTTCTTCAATGTGTACACGTACATATCTCAGTTTTATTTTTGGATGTACACCCTGTATGTTCTATTGTCTTGTAATATATATTCCATGCAGAAAAGTCGCCATACATGGATTTGAAGAGTTTGTTTGCAAAAACCGATAAGTCCATATTTGCCAAATGGAGATATTTGCGATTAAAGGTCAAGAAAAATACAGAGAATAATAAGAAAATGTTTGCCTTTTTGACCATAACTTCAAAAATGTACCTTTATATGTAGTGACCAATATATCATTCAAAAGGTATAATTTTGTACTTTATGACAGAGACCGTACTTCAAAATCTTTAAAAAATGGACGTATCGGTTTTTGCGAACAAACTCTTCATTTCTAGTTAAGGGCAGATTCTGAAAGAACCGACTCTAAGCTTTAAAATGATGCACTACTCAATTCAAATGAACTCATCCAACCTATCTAAATACTGGAATGAAAACACACACTCTGGATAAGTGTGAACTGAGAAAAGAGGCTCTGAAGTACAGGGTCTGTTCAAGCGCTTAAAGGGACTGTACAGTACTGGTTGAGGTGGGGATTCGTGTTTTGAACATTCCTAAGTGAGATAATGAAAAGCCTCTTATGAAATATGAAAGGGCATGTCATTTTAAGAAAGATTCAACGTTTATTTGATGAAAATTGGTTTTCAAATGGCTGAGATATAAAAAAAAAAAGTGCTAATAAGAAAAGGCGACATGCCACAACTTTATTAGGATCTCTTTGTTTCACCTTGTTTGTGGATATCTCGGCCATTTCAAAACCGATTTTCATCGAATAAACTTTTGATACCCCTTAAAACTGCATGCTCTTTGACATCTCATAGAGTGGTTTCTGAATATCTCACAAAACGTTAAAAGCTAAATCCTCACCTCGACCACAACTGTACACACCCTTTAATCTTTACCACACCGTGCTAGCTGAGAATGGGACAAAAACTAACAATGGAAACCGCCGCGCCGGAGCAACAACAATGAAGGAATTATCAGATTTAGCTGAAATTGAACATGAATTATTAACACATTTTGTCCATGATTAATACCAACTTTCAAAGCAGTAGCAGTATATTTTCAAAAGTTACAAGACTTGAAAGTGTAGAGTGCGCAAGGGATTTGCCAGAAATAAAAAGGGGCCTCTTTAAAGACATAGGGTCCTACCTGAACATTCTACTAAAAAAAAAAAAAAAAAAAAAAAAAAAAAAAAAGTTGTAGAAAAACTGCTGGAAAAATATTTTCCAATCAATGTTATTATCCCAAACTTAAGAATAATATATAAGATGTATAGCTCTTTCAGAAAAAATGAAAAGCTAAAAATTGACTCATTTGACCCGTTTATCCTTTTTTGTCGAGCCCACCGGAGGTAAGGGATCGCCTGCGGCGTCTGTGCGGCGTCTGTCCGTCCGTCGTCCGTCCGCCGTCCGTCCGTCCATCGTCTGTCCGTAACGCTACAAAAACTTCAATAACTCTTTACACTGGACTTCAATTGCAATCAAACTTCGAGGGAAGATGGGTCATACAAAGTTTCACATTTTAACATATATCTAGGTCACCTCAAGGTCAAAACTCACAGGCAGGGGTCAATGAACTTCTAGAGCCCAATGTTAAATATTTATGGCGCGTTTCTATTATGAGTCGTCACTTTTGATCCATAGGACTCTTTGTGACCAAACTTGGATGGTAGATGTCCCTTGGGGAGTGGATGATTACCACAAGGTCAAAGGTCACAAGCTGGGGTCAACAAACTTTTAGAGCCCAATGCCAAGTTTCTTATGGCGCTTTTCTATTATGGGTCATAACTTTTGATCCATTGGTCTGTTTGTGACCAAACTTGGATGATAGATGTCCCTTGGGGAGTGGATGGTCACCACAAGGTCAATGGTCACAAGCATGGGTCAACAAACTTTTAGAGCCCAATGTTATGTCTTTATGCCACGTTTCTATTATGGGTTACAACTTTTGATCCGTTGGTCTGTTTGTGACCAAACTAGGATGGTAGATGCCCCTTGGGGAGTGGATGATCACCACAAGGTCAAAGGTCACAAGCAGGGTTCAACGAACTTTTACAGCCCAATGTTACGTTGTTATGGCTCGTTTCTTTTTTGCCATAAGTTTTTGCCCTTTTATCTCTCTGTTTATCTGTTATATCTCATTTTTAATCTGTTATATCCAATTTGCATACAATTTCTTGTACGCTAATGGGCGAGACACATTATGGCACTTGCCTTGTTTGGGTCCTCACGTGAAAACATTGGGTTTGACTTTTTGTTGGTTTTGTGATGCATATTCACAATTTATTTAAAATTGAAAAGAAAATAAGATGCAAGTGAGTGCTCTGCGTGTGCAGTAAAAGGTGCGTTAATTTCTTTGCCAGGGGCTGTTACAATACATAACGATTCTTCAATATATGTGACCGTGCACTTCAAAACGAACATAAAGTCGCACACATTGATTTTGCGTGAGGACTGAAAATAAGTGAAATGGGTCAACCTAGCCGAACTTGTCTTTTTCATATTTTCTGAAAGAGCGGGTCTTCTTTTACATTATGCTAAAATTTGGTATCATAAAACGGGCAGGAATGTGTGTTTTTTCAGCAGTTTATCTCGAACATTTTTGGTAGAATAGTGTGATTAGGTGCGTCTTTAGCATCCCTTTTTCATTTTTGAAAAACCTTGTCCACACTCTTCATTTTCAACTCTAATAACTTTTTGAAAGGATAGTGCTACTGCTTTAAAAATTGGCATTAATTATGGACAGAATGTGTTCATGAGGAATGCTTAATATCAGTTTAATCTGGTAATCCCTTCATTATTGTTACTCTGGTGGGTTACTTCCTGTTTTTTGTCCCATTCATCATAAAGCCAGCACGGTTTGGTAAAGATTAAGCGCTTGAATAGACACTGTACTTCAGAGCCTCTTTTCTCAGTTCACACTTTTCCTGAGTTTGTGCTTTCTTTCCAATATCTAGATAGGTTAGGAGAGTCCATTTGATTTGAGTTATACATCATTTTAAAGCTTAACTCTTTATGTGCCATGGTGGAAACCCCCTGTGTGCCACGTTATTCTGAGACACGAAGGCAGTCATGCTTTGAGAAAGAATTCTGCTTTTCCAAATTGTATAACTTCTACGAATTTCTGTTAGTGTTGACATAATAGTAAGCAAAGTTAAAGAGGAATGCCAAACTTTGCTTCGATATAAACTGAATGACAAATCTATTTTCAATTTGTCTTTTGAATGACCAGTTGTTACATTACTTTAAAGGCATGACTTTTGCACATAAAACCGTGACAGAAACTTACAATGTACACGCAAATCTAGTCGGGAACACCGCTTGATAGTCAATCACCACGTAGAATGCAAGACGTATGTGAGAGGAACAAAAGCGCGAGAAACGCTTTCATTGTTCCGCTGGATTAGCGATTTATCGATCGGTTTTGGCGGCTTTGTGTGTTGAGCAGAATATGCGAAGTTGGCACGCCGTCGACTGACTCGGACGTGCGAACGTGGCACATAAAGAGTTAAAGTCTGCTCTTTCAGAATATGGTCTTAACTGAAAATTCATGTTTGGTGACTTTTTGGTTTTTTTCTGAGGTGCAGGGTCACATATTATCAATACAATACTATTAACAAAATCAGAAAAAGAAACAATAAATATTGAGCCGCACAAGAGAGAAGAATACAGCTGCTTATTTTTTTTTTATGTTATTTTCATTGTTAACATGGACCTGGTACTGAATGAAATTCAAATAAAGAATATTATTAAGCAAAAAAAGTGTATGTGTGTGTGTGTGTGTGTGTTTATTCGTTATCCATACTTACTTATTTACTTTAATACTTAAGTTGGGAAGTATTCCCAAGATCCATGGATGACGAGGCTCAATATGGCGGACAAGTAGAGAACACGCGTCGGGGGTACGCTCGCATATTTGTCAACTTTTCATCGGATTAAATTCAGCTTTTGATTTTGTTACTCTGCTCATTGTAAACCATGAATGGTCGTCCAAAGTCACGGGAACCTCCAAGTCTGGAAAACTCGCCTGTAAAGAAAAAACCAGCAAAAAACCCTGAAGTCTCTCGTCTCCATTCAGCTAGTACCACTACCAGTACAAGTTCAGTTCAGCCGGTCATGGCGGATGCGGGGAACAGAGCCCCACAGTGGTTTGTGGAATTCGAGCATCGGCAGGAGGCGAGGTTCGCTGAGTTGCTACAGGCCCAGCAAGCGCTGCGCTTTGATGTGGATAATGTCGTCGATGACGTAGCTAAGCTGAAAACAGAGCTAGAACAGGCTAATGCAAAAATCGATGACCTCGAGAACAGAAGCCGACGCAACAATGTTGTGATTTGGGGGGTACCAGAAGGTGCAGAAAAAGGAGCTCGCGATTGTGTACAGTTCGTAGAAGACCTCCTCGCCGGCGCTGTGGGCCCGACGGCTGTTCAGCGCGCCCATCGCTCTGGCCAGCCACCAGCAGCTGCTGAAAACGGACGGAGGAAACCCCGCCCAATCCATGTTGGATTTGCAACATACAGGGAAAAGGAAACAGCTCGAAGAAAGCTGATCGAAGTATTCAAGGGAAAAGCTGATGGAGCAAAGATGTATGTAGCAGATGATTACAGCAAGAGAGTTCAGGAGATGAGGAGGAAGAATCTGCCAAAGCTTAAAGATCTGAGGGGGAGGGGCATCAAAGCATTTTTCGTCTATCCGGCTACAATCAAAATCAGGGATGCCAACGGCCGACTGACAAGCCCGCAAGATTAGATGTTACACCTAGGGACATGATCACGGAGGCTTTATATTCCTTGACTGAGGACGCTGGTCAACGAATTATACAGGTTTTTGACTCTTGCTATATGAGCAATAATTAGTCAGATGTTCAAGTAACTGACTGTACAGAGCTCTCCCGATAAATGGTCCCTTATGTTCATGTACATATGCCATCGTTTTGTACCACTTACCGCCAATATTTTTTGCTTGCCTTTTTTCTCTCTCCTTCTCTACCTAATTCCTTTTTTGTCACACTTCAGTGTTTGTTCATTGGTTCAAATGCTTATTTACATGTATATTTATGTGTTACTGACTCAGTGGTATTTTCTTTTGCATTTGCAGTTTTCATAATACCTTCAGTATGCTCAGTAAGAAGTTTTCTATGTGGAAACAACATCTCTTAATTTAAGAATGGTACACAATGTCTCTTAAAATAACTACTTTTAATTGTAGGGGGCTCCAGGATCGATTCAAGCGAAAGAAGATATTTAAGTTTTTACACCAAAGAAAGGATGACATAATTTTACTCCAGGAAACTCACTCTGTTGACGAAAACTTGCAAATGTGGACATCAGAATGGGGCGGGAAAATGTACATTAATAGTGCCACCTCCAATTCTAGAGGCGTAGCAATTTTGTTTAAACCTGGATTAAATATTGTGATATCCCATGTTCATTCTGACGAAAATGGTAGAGTTCTTATTTTAGATGTACTAGTGGAAAAATTGATGTTAAAGTTAGTAAATGTTTATGCCCCCAACCAGGATGATCCAGATTTTTTTTTAGACTTATTTGCTAATATCGATGATAGTGATCAATCCAACGTTATTCTAGGTGGCGATTTGAATTTAGCTATGGGTCCCTTGGATTACCGGGGATCTCGTACTCAACATGGTAATTTAAGATCAAGGAATATTTTTTCATATCTGGTAGATGAATATAATTTAAATGACATGTGGCGTTCAATGCACCCCACAGACAGGGTATTTACGAGACACCAACAAAATCCCTTAGCCCTTTCAAGGCTTGACTATATATTTGTGTCAAACAGTATTTTAGCAAATGTTTTGAGTAGCACAATATCGAATGGATTGGCATCAGACCATTCAGTTGTCACTATAGACTTGTCTATTGGAGTTCCTCAGAGGGGCAGGGGATACTGGAAATTGAACTGTTATTTACTTCAGAGAGATGCTGATTTTATTAAGTACATTAAGGTAAAGATTGAGGAATTTAAAAAGGATCACGTTGAATCATCTTGTAATCCCCATGTAATTTGGGACTCTTTGAAAAGTACTATAGTAGGTTATTGTATGGAATATTCGGCTCGGAAAAAGAAAGAGCAAATCAAGGAAAAAAGAAAATTGGAAGATGAAATTGAAATTTTAAGGCAAAGGCTCAATAAGTCACAAAAAGACTCAGAGTGTACTGAATTAATTCAAGCATTAGATAATCTCGGAAAAAAGTTGGAAGACATATATGATTTAGAAACGGCTGGTGCTATAGTTAGATCTCGAGTGAAGTGGGCTGAGGAAGGTGAGAAAAGCACCAAATATTTCTGTAATTTAGAAAAGAGACATGCAGAAAAGAAAAATATTTTTATGTTGAAAAACACAGATGATTCTCTAATAGTGAACCCCAAGAATATCATGGAAGAATTACACGGTTTTTATTCTACATTGTATTCCTCCCACTGGTCTGAAGAGTCTAGAACAGAGACGGATACTTTTTTTGAAGGATTAGACATCCCAGTATTTTCAAATGACCAAAAAGAAAAACTCAATCAACCACTGACAAAAGTTGAAATATTCAATGCAATTAAGTCGATGCCAGGTAATAAATGCCCTGGCTTAGATGGTCTGCCCAAAGAATTCTATGTTGTATTCTTTAATGATATTTATGATTTATTAATGAACTCCTATAATTATTCATTTAGAAAAGGCTGCATGTCCCAGACACAAAGGAATGGAATTATTTCTCTCTTGCCAAAGAAAGATAAGGACCCATTGTATGTTAAGAATTATAGACCAATTTCGTTACTTAATGTTGACTATAAGATAATTGCTAAATGTTTTGCCCTGAGACTTAAGTCCTTTTTGTTAGACGTTGTCCACAAAAATCAATCTGGTTTTTTGAAAGGCAGGAATATAGCCCATAATATTCGTTTAATTATTGATTTGATTGATTACACTAATTCTCATGATGTTCCTGGTGCTTTATTATTGTTAGATATAGAGAAGGCATTTGACAGTGTGGAACATGAATATCTTTATAAAGTTCTGGATCGTTTCAATGTTGGTCATGATTTTTTAACTTGGATTAAATGTTTTTACAATAACAGGAGTAGTTATATTCTAAATAATGGATATTTGTCACCAGTAGTTCATTTGGAAAGAGGAATATTTCAAGGATGCCCAATATCCCCATACCTATTTCTCTTAGCGATAGAAATTTTAGGTATTTCAATAAGAAGTAATCCTAGCATAAAGGGCATTCAAATCGGGGGTGATGAATATAAACTTAGCATGTATGCTGATGACACAACTTGTTTTTTGAATGGAGAATTGGAGTCTATCAATAATCTTTTTGATACACTGGAGAAATTTGGGTCTTTTTCTGGTTGTAAGGTTAATGTAACAAAAAGTGAAGGGATTTGGTTGGGTTCTCAGAAAAAATCGAAGGAAAAACCGTATAGTGAAAAAGGGCTGATTTGGAATAATTCAACATTTTCCTGTTTGGGGATAAAGTTCTCTTTGGATTTGAATTTACTTTTTGAATTGAATCATAATAAGAAAGTGGGTGGTATTGAGCAGACCTTAAACTGCTGGCGTTCAAGATCCCTGTCTCTTATAGGGAAGGTAACTGTTGTTAAGACTCTTGTAATGCCCAAATTATTGTTTTTATTTACTACTCTGTGTATCCATATTCCTGAACAATTTTTTAAAAAGTTGGAACACTCATTCTTTAAATTCATTTGGTCAGGTGGCAACGATAGGATAAAACGAAAATTTTTATACAATGAATATGATTATTGTGGCTTAAAAATGGTAGATATTAGGGCATTTGCTCTGGCCCAAAAACTAGTGTGGTCTAGATACATTTTGAACGAGGATTTCAACAGTGATTGGAAGCAAATCGAGTTAAATAATCTCTCAGAATTTCATGTAGATCCTTTCATTTTATTCAGAACAAGTGCTCCTAATAAGCTTTTAAAGAATGTAAATGTTCAGCTTGCTGAAACCCTTAAGGTCTGGTATGCGTTTAAAAGTAAGCAGTTGGGTAAAATGGATTTGAATGAGATGCATAAACTAGACAGTTTATGGTTTAATAGAAATATTTGTTTGAAAACGAAGAAATATTTTTATTATGCTGAATGGTATGATAAAGGTATAAAAACAGTACAGGATTTGCTTTTTGACAGTAAACGTTTTAAGGAATTTTTTGAACTGGTGTTGGAATTTGACATCTCAATACGTGATAGAAGGAAATATTATTTCCTTATTAAGGCCATCCCTTTACTTGGAGCATGGTCCAATGATTTAAGGGACCCATATGATGTAGTTGTCAGTAAGTTATGTAGTTGCAAGAGTCTTACAAAATTTTCGTATTCAATTTTTAAAGACCAATTACTACCTCTGGATAGAAGCAGAAAGTGGAATAATATTTTTGGTGTAGAGGTAAATGATGAGGAATGGACACTGATTCATAGAAACAACCTTAGATGTACAATTGAAACTCAGTTAAGGTCCTTTTATGTTAAAACTTTCCATAGAGCTATAGCCACTAATGAATTTCTGTATAAGATTAAGAGGTCTGATACAGACCTATGTAGTCTCTGCAATCAAATAGAAGACTCAATTCAGCATTTCATGGTTGAATGTACCGCTGTCAATCAACTTTGGAAATGTTTGGAAAAATATTTGAGTGCAAAATTAGGGGACCAACTACAATTTTCTTCCTTTCAAAGGCTGTTTGGGTGTAACAAGGAGCAAACAAATTATCTATGTATTAACTTCTTTCTTTTATGTACTCGATTTTATATCTATCGATGTAAATTTAAAAAGGAGAAACCTAATTTCCAACCACTTCTCTCCTTTTTTAAGTCAAAATATAAGTCAGAATACCTGATTGCTCTCAAAAACGATAAGATTAGTCAACATTTGCAAAAGTTTAGTTTTGTTTTATAAAGTACATACCATTGTAAGAATTCATGTGTTTCCAGTAAGCCAGGAGTTGAATACTATCATTCAAAGCTGTTCTTGATGAAGTTCATAACAACTGCATATGTACATGTTAAAAAGGCATCTCATACACTGTTGCAGTCTGGCCCGCGGGATTCCCAGTGGCCCCCTACTGGGGTGGTCGTTCTCGTCTGTTTTATCAATTAGGAGTCTTGAAGCAGCCTGGGTTTATGTTTGCATGGATGGCGGTGTCGACAGGTTCGCTGTAGGTCCGGAGGTCGGGGCAGTAAATCGAGCAGTAAATCAGTCGGTTAGTGGTCGGGTTGCCGGTCATCCTGGAGGGAGGCCCGAATATTGGTAGTTCACGATACATCATAGTGGATACCCGCGGGCCAGCATATTTTAATTTAACTGTGACTGTGTTATTTTGTTATTTTTCTTTTTCTTCTTTTTTTTTTCTCTCTTTTATTTCTTTCTTATGTCTTATTTTTCAGTGCTTTTGTTGCGTCAAGTGTACTTATATTTATTTTTGTACATATGTTATTATTGTTCAATAAAAACATAAAAAAAAAAAAAAAAAAAAAAAAAAGATCCATGGATGACGTCCCTCTAGCACCCTCTGTTCTCCATTACACTCGCAATGTCCTTTGTGTCATGCAGACTAGAGTCATTTCTGAGTGTCTCTACGTATGTGCGTCGAGGCCGTTAGCGTCCCGCTCTCCCATGCAGTGGTTCCCATAGTTAAAAGCCCCCTCACACGTGAGCGAATGGAGGGGGACGAAGGGGGACGAATGGGAAAAACGCACGAAATGCGCGCGAATTCAACGATTTCAAATAAAATTGCCTTCAAATCACCCGATTATAATGTAAAGTCAAATATGATTAACGAACGGCAAGCGAAGGATAAATATGACATGCGAAGGATAACGATTTTTCGGTTCACTTCTTAGAGTAAATTGCGGCCGAAGGCGAGCGAAGGGTTGATATGACCCGATAAGACGAACGAACAATGAGCAATGGTTTGATATGGCGTGCGATTGGAAACGAAGACGAAAGAATAGATCAGGCGTTCTCGTACATGCGTGTGCGCTCCTCGGGGAGTATAAAAGCGACCAGTTCCGTCCAGGTTTCAGTGCGGCCAGAGAAATCATCCACGCAACATGAAAGGAAGAGGCAAAGGCAGAGGGAACGCACGAAAGACTGCATCAACCGGGAAGAAATCCACAACCTCGGAATACTCACAACCACAGTCGGAAGATTCTAGAATTTGGGCACTGTAAACGTTAAAGGGGGAGTCTTTTAATTCGGACATTGGGGCTATATAAAAGGTATTTGAGCTCACTAACACGATTCTGGCGTTTTTATCCACCAAAAATGGTCAGTAACAAGAAATCGCTCAAAATGTTCACTGATTTGGGAACGCCCCCCAAAATTGGCAGCTGATTGGCTTATGCGATTTGACGTATGAGGGGGTAGACCCCGCGAAGCCATCGAGTTCGTCTAATGCGTTGGCAATGTAAAATGAGTGAAACTTTATCTATTTTTGAATCAAGATTTAACCAGTTCTGACAATCTTTGCGTCCCAAAAGTGATTTGAATATGTTGTTTAGACATTTTAGTAGAGGCCCAGTGACGCCACTGACATTTTTTTGAACACTTTACCCATGATAATTGCCTTTTTGGATCTGGTTTACGTTTGGAAAAAACTAGATATTTTCTGCGAGAGAAAAAGACAAGTAGACGTACAGACAGCCGCTTTACTGCTGACCGTACATTGTGACTCTGTGTGTGTGCGTGGATGATAACAACAAATTTCAACTGGAGACTGGATGGCACTCTAATTTTTACGATAACAGTGTACCTTGCTAGCTTGCTGCGCGGATCGCGTTGCATTAGCTTTATACACGGTAAACAAGCTGTACTGTAGCAGTACGTCTACGTGGTCAACAAGACAGTGTTCTTAATATGGATTCAGACCTGGATTCGCCTTTCTGGCTGCGACCCCCACCGAGATGATGAAGGCGAAGGTAAAGCAGCCCCTCGTCAGCTCCAGCTCCAGCCCCACGCAACCCTAAATCTAATCTGTATTGAGTTCACCCCGCCCGTAGCCGTACCGTTCTGGAGTATAATGAACCCGACTCTTCACATCTGAGGATGCTGCTCGAGGAACAGGGTGATGGCAACGAGCCCGCGACGAGGTTGGGACTTGGGAGATAATAATTGGTAACTACTAAGTATCAAGTACGCTGAGAGTCTAGATAGTTCACTCTAACGTTGGGCCTAACGTTAATTTTTACAGAATGCAGGTCGATTGGGGTCGGACAAACCAAAACAGAATTTTGTTTACAATACAACATGAACGTGAAACTGGAGTGGAAGAGGGACATCGGTAAACGACGGTATGAATTGAAAGGCTATCCATATGCACTGAGCTGGCGAGGCAGATGTCATACAAGCTCTCATATCAGCTCTCATATCTCTCGATCTCATTCATAATGTCACAAGGACAAACTGATTTTTTAGATCCCGATTTTTTTCGCATTTAACAGTATTTTACTTGAGTCCTGGTATAAACGTTTGATGTAATTCATAGTACCGTACCTGTATACGCATGTACCCGGTATAAGGAGGTCA
Organism: Diadema setosum; assembly: GCF_964275005.1. NCBI lineage: Eukaryota > Metazoa > Echinodermata > Echinoidea > Diadematoida > Diadematidae > Diadema > Diadema setosum. The sequence continues at coordinate 14,644,457 of NC_092696.1, read as the reverse complement.
TTTCTCTGGCCCCAAGGACCTTCCTATAATGAGGTAATTGACTGGTAAATTCCAACCAAGTTTGTTTCCACTAGGCCCTCTACTTCAGTTTCACATGTAAATTGCCGAGCACGAGACAAGTTATGAAAGGATAAGTGAAAAACTGCTGTTTGCAATAAGGTACAAGTGAAGAGTTTGTTTGCAAAAACCGATAAGTCCATTTTTGCAGATTTTGAAGTAGGGTCTCTATCAAAAAGTACAAAATAATACCTTTAAAATGATATATTGTTCACCACATATTAAGGTACATTTTTGAAGTTATGGTCAAAAGAAGCAAAAAAATTCTTATTATTCTCTGTATTTTTCTTGACCTTTAATCGCAAATATCTCTATTTGACAAATATGGACTTATCGGTTTTTGCAATCAAACTCTTCAAGTGTTTGCCATACCATAACTGTAATTTCAATTACCGTATGTGGCTGGGCTCAGCAGTGGTTTGAAGAGTCTGGTACCGGTATCAGTGGTAACCTCTCTGGCAGTAGGGGTTCCTACAGGCCTAGTCATGAACGATATTTTGTTCACACTTGCCTAGAACTCAAACAATGATTTCACTAATGACTAATATAGTCTAAATCTCATTGTGTGACAGTGCAGTACTACTTCAAAACACCAACTAACAAACACAAAGAAGGAAATAGGAATGTGTTGTTCGTTATGTTTCTTCTTTTTTTTCTCTCTCTTTTTTCTTTGTTTTCAGGTGCCTCTGTCGCAGCTGTGTTCCCACATGACCACTGCCAGGGAATCCATTTGCTGCAAAGAGACAGAGCACATAATGGACAAGATTGAGAATTACGGTACAACGAAAGACATTTCGATGCTCCAATACGCTGTATTACAGCACATCCAGGTTTCTCAACTGTGGGCCTCGATGAATGGGTGAAAGAAACTGGAAACTACCAGGACACCCAACAGTAGGCCTATGGAGAAGGTGCTTGAACAAATGCTGCAGATAACAAGTGAGTTTGTTAGGCACATTTAATTCCCTATTTTATTTTTATTTTATTTTTATGGTGTCATTGTACGATTCTACATATGAAAGATCCATTCACATTGTGTATTTCTATTCCTGTTCTCACGATTTCTAGAGTAACACTTATGTAATATATTATCAAATTTTAGTCCCTTTGCATTCCATTGCATTCCATTTCAGTGTAGTATATTATCAAATTTTAGTCCCTTTGCATTCCATTGCATTCCATTTCATTTCATTTTTGTTTCAATTTCAGGCAGTCAATACACTGTACATGTTTTTATACATGTATTTTATCCTGCCATTATACAGTCGTCCCCAAAATAATGACTACCATACCCCATGGGTCCCATTTACATTGTCTAATTTAAAGGGATCGTATAGTTTTGGTTGAGACCTAATTTCAGGTTTCTAACATTTTTTTGATGAGATAATGAGAAACCTCTTACGAAATATGAAAGAGCATGTAATTCTATGAGGAATTCAAAGTTAATTTGATGAAAATTGGTTTTAAAATGGCTGAGATACCCAAAACAGAGTGATTCTAATAAGTGTGGGACCCACACTTTTTTACGATCGCTTTGTTTTTCTTTGTTTTTGGATGTTTCAGTCATGCCAAACCCGATTTTCATCAAATAGTCTTTGAATTCCTCTTAAAATGGTATGCTCTGTACTATTTCATAAGTGCTTTCTTGGTATCTCACAAAAAGTTAAAAGCCCAATTCTCACCTCCACCAATACTGTACCATCATTTTAACTCCTATTCTCAATATAAATTCCTAGATGAACACATGATGTCATATAATAGGATTATCAAATTTTACTCCTTTTGCATTCCATTTTGTTTCACTTTTGTTTCAATATCAGGCGATCAAGACATGTTGCATACCGGCAACTGGTGAGATGATGCTGGAAATTTCTGGGCCAAAATGTGAGAGTCCTACTGCCATCTTCTGCTGTTAGAAGAATCTGATAAACTCATCCATCAGAAATAGTGACAGGCTTTCATTTTGCATAGGTTGTAATAAGACTGTAGCACTGATATGCAGCACTGATATTGGGTGTAGAATGTGACAACTTGTCACATTGCGATCTGCTTAACGGGAACGTGGTCACAGTCATGACAGTGTAGAAATGCATCAGATAAGTTTGTACATTGCGAAATGTCACATGTATACTTTGTCAGACACCTTGTCCATTACTGGTATGTTGGGTATACTGATGATATGCAGCGTCCAACACCAACTCATCAAGGCACACAGCTGAGAAACATGCTGTTGGACTTCATCCTCTCTGTACAAATGATCATGTATTACAGTACATTGTATTTTATTGTAATTTATTGATGCATGTTCAGTGGAACCTCAATATTATAAGCAGTGATATGACAAACTGTAGTTATAACAAGATCTTGATATACAGGAGTGATATCTCTGGTCCCATAATGTACCTCATTATAACAAGATTCGACTGTTATGTCAAATGCACTCTTGTCTCAATTCTTACTCTTACTTACATATTAATGTATAGTTTGTTTGTTTTTCTTCTTCTTCTTTTTCTTCTTCTTTTTTATTACATAAAATTTGGCAACCTTACATCATCATTCTGGTCTTATCTTCTATCCGTTCTCCGTTTCTTTTTCACAAGCACTGATTGCTCGGGGCTTACAGCCAAACAAGCTAGCTTTCATGTAGGTCCCGTCATACTTCTCTTTGATCAACCCCATTTCGATTTCGATTTTGACCAGTTATCATTACATGTAATTACTGTGTTATCACCATGTATATTGTTTGTTTTCTGCACATTGTTCACAAGGTAAAAGAACTTGTCTGGTTTCTGTTGTAATGTTCATAAATGAGAAGTATGAACATAAAATGAATTGAAGTGAATTGAATTACTATGCCCCCCCTCTCTTTTGTAATGTAGACCTATTGTATGTTTTAGCAATTGGAAAATGGCACTTTCACAACCATACAACTGAAGGTAATTTTGATTGTGTAGAATTGACATGTTGAACAGCTATGTTGTCAATCATGGTCACAAAAAAACAAATAACGATCTTTGTTGAATACAATTAAAATGCTGTAGCCTTTCCGGCAATAGCTTCACAGCCTCTATTTAGAGAACAGGACCAAATCTAGAACAGGACCAAATCTAGAACTCATTGAACTGGAATGTAGCTGGCTCATATAGTAGTATTCTGTCATGAACCAGTATTCATTTGTCAAACATTCCTTCCAGCTGATTACGCCATACAATTATATTTTGTAAGCAAATGGAAAAAAAAAAGTGTGTTGTGTTTTCTATATGTAGTTGTAGCAGTGTAGTAATACAGTACATGCAATATAAATTCATCCTTATTAACAAAAAAAAAGATTAGCTTCATACAGACACATGAAAATGCACAAACATACACATATACACACACCCTCAGTACACTCATGCATATCAGATACGTAAAAACTACGTCATAACAGGGTGACGCCTGGCTCAACGTGCAAATCGAAAAGTCCCTATTGCCATCAACGGAACACTTAAAGACCTGATAAAATGGTTTAGGCATTTTTTTTTCTCAATGATGCAATAATATTAAATGTAAAATTCTAAGTAATTATATGAAGAGTTTGTTTGCAAAAACCGATAAGTCCATATTTGTCAAATGGAGATATTTGCGATTAAAGGTCAAGAAAAACAAAGAGAATAATAAGAAAATGTTTGCTTCTTTTGACCATAACTTCAAAAATATACCTTTATATGTTGTGATCAATATATCATTTAAAAGGTATTATTTTGTGCTTTATGACAGAGACCCTATTTCAAAATCTTCAAAAATGGACTTATCGGTTTTTGCAAACAAACTCTTCATATGGTTGTGCGGGTTTTTTTATACTGTTCTGAATTTTGTTCTATATTTGTTAACATAATGGATGCAATTTCCTCGGTTTTGGAAAACTTTCTATACTTTCGCCGCATGCGGCGCACTATCACTTCTAAATTGTGATGACGTCTAAGAACGGAGTCGCTCACGACTAGTCTAGCCGTAGCCAGCGAGCTGGCAAGGCTATGCTAGCGCAGCGCAGCAACAGCCGGCCGGCGGCTGCACTGGCTAGCGCTGGCGGGGGAGCGAGCTAGCGAGCGCATAGTAGGTGTTGCGCTGCACTATTGTCATTGTCTAAGCCTTTAGACAAAAGAATATTTAATGAACTGTATCGGATTTAATACTGCCAATAATACAGATTACAACTGTGGTACGCTTGGATATCCATTATTTTCGGCAAACTCGTGAAATAGGCCCCACCACAGCGTGTCTGTACTAATAGTAATACTACGGCGACTCGCCTGTTTCAGCCCCACCGTGTGGCGTTCATATCGGTAGGTAAGCACGGCGGAGGGGCTGCCTTCCACAGTGAATACTCGTGACTGCGGCGGAAATGACTTCATGATATGGCCCTCGACTAATCTAACGGCCAATTTAACCATAAATACAACCCCAACTAACCCTAAACCCTAGGAGGACCTACCCTTGCTTGCTATAAACGCACGGGTACGGTGCACGCGAACTGCGGTGGGGCCTATTTCACGAAAGCCCCACCACCACTGCGTGTCTGTACTAATACTACGGCGATTCGCCTTGTTTATAGGCCTAGACCTACTCGTGAATCCAGCCCCACCGTGGCATTCATCGGCAGATAAGCACGGCGTTTGGGCTTCCTTCCACAGTATGATTTTTAGCATAAAACAAAAACTACTCGACCAAAATTGACGATAATTCTTGGTATCGTTTTTCTTAGAAAATGGCGCATCTAAATTATTGATAACAAATATTGCAGAAACTGACTATGGGAGACTGGTTAGGCTTTTTTTTTTTTTTTTTTTTTTTTTAGCCACGACCCACCCTGTAACAACATATTCCCCTAACCGTTAGGCGTTAGAGTGTAGCCTCTGTACTACTACCAAAGATTCTGTTATTACTACTTACTAGTCTACAAGACCTAGTGCCGTAGTGGTAATAGTACTACTACTAGTAGTAATACTAGTAGACTACTACTACTAGTAGACTACTATAACTACTAGTAGACTGCTACTAGATCTACTACTAGACTACTACTGGTAGTTTAACTTGTAAGCGCCGGCCGACGGGCCAGGCCACGGGCCGGGACGCTCCCGCTTGCTTGCTGCGGCCGGAGTAGCCGCTCACTTTGTGAGCGAGCTGGGCCTGTTCTTCTAATCTACTTACTAGACAAACAGTTACAACTTACAGTGTCAGTCATGTAGAATACACAAATGATGCACAGGATAGAGTGTGTTAGTGTAGGCGTATAGTTCACTCGAGGGTATTTACAATTGTAAAACATGCATGAGGCGAAGCCGATCGCATGTTGCACTACATTGTAAATACCCGAGAGTGAGGTACGCCTCCACTAACGCCACGAAATAATCCTGTGCATCATTTGTTTTATAAAATGGGTCGAAAATTCGAAAACTAACTGCATTTGTCAGCGTTTTTCACGTACCTTTGAGGGTCAAGACGTCCGAGGATGTTCGTCCCAAACATTTACGCACGTCGCACTCGGAAATCCCGCACATGTAAGTACTGTACGTATAAGCGTATACGTACGCCACATGATTGTTGTGCACAAGAAAGGCCGGCTGGCAGCCCGAACGAGAAGTTGTTTACAGGATTGACAGCGCGTATGGTAGCGCGCGACGCACTTGTAACAACTGATTAAGTGCGCATTGCTAGTGTAAACATTGTGACGTCAGTGACTTTACGCTTTTTTGCAAGGCAGTGCATGATAGTAAAAATTAATGCACGAACACGTGACTCATTTCAGCGCTTCCAATTGGCTACATTCTTGAACCCATTTTATAATACAGTATATCAGTATCCTTTCTAACGTTAAACTATATGGGAGCATACCAGACATACCACTCTGTATTTCCCAGGCGATCGTTTCCGTGAGGTCTATTCTCGGGCTTGGTGCCATACGCTCTTGCACTGGCAGCGGGGGATATGCAGCTGGTTCATATCGAAAAGGTGCAGCCCCACGATAACGTTCTGGTTCATCGGCTGCCTCTCCCTCCCCATCTTCCCCTTCAAATTCATGTACCTCCTCTTCTTCTCCGCTATCGTCAGAGCTGCAGTCTTCATCATCATCATCAATGTCGAAGTTTACCCATATAGGGGAAGACATTATGCTCGAGGTACCAGGTATCTGTACAAGCTAACTTGGTGATAATGTACGTGGTAATGCGTACATGTCGACAGTCAGTGGGTCGACCGGGAGCGCATATCCCGCGGGGCCCGGGCCTGGCCGGGCTAGCTATCGTGTACGCGCGTGTACCAAGCTAGTAATCTGAGTGCTTGTGCTGAGCGGCGTCTGCTAACTGAGCACAACTCCGTGCTTATACGTCATCAATCGGTTCAGGGGTGTTGGTCACGTGACTATCTTTTTCGCAAAAGCTGCAACGGGGTCCTCCAAAAATGTGATATTCTGGGGAGTTTCTAGAAGCGATAAAAACCGGAACGACACTGACAAAATATTTATATTGATAATCATGACATATATTTTACATTTCTTTTGCATGTTAAAACATTTTGCAAGCATTTTATTAGGTCTTTAACTGTGCGACAATCACTATCTTCAAAGATGCTATTCAAATGAGACCAACATTGTGACCGATCGGTCAATATAAAGCAATACAAAAGTATACAAATCAATATATCTTACCTAAAAAAGATTCTTCTTGGCCAACCCAGTGGTAATCCAGGACTAGAGAAGAGGCTCACTGGCTCCTGGTTGACGGGAGTGATGCTGTCCGAGAGATGCACCAAAGAGTTGAGACGAGATAGAAAGAGAGAGAAAGAGAAGGAGAGGTAATGTATGCACGAATGCCACGCATTCCTGAAATTCCAGTTAAGCTCAATATCGCAACGCTCTGCGGTTCCACTCTCCCTTTCTCCCGCTGTCTCCAAGACCCTGTTTACAGTGCGAGGCTCGGCCGCGGCCGAGCCGCGGCCGAGCCCAGCCCCGCTTCAGTGTAAACGCGCAAAGGCTCGGCCGCGCAATTGAGGCCGGGCTCGGTCGCGGCCGAGCCCGGCCCCGCACTGTAAACGGGGTCCAAGTATCCCCCTCTCTCCTTGTCTCTCCGCATTTCTCTTCCTCTCTGTCTGTCTGTTTGTCTGTCTGTTTGTCTGTCTGTTCTTCTCTCCCTCTCTCCCTCTCTCCCCCTCCCCATCTTGTTGTCATGTGTTGCAGAATGATATTTATTCTAGAATCCCATTTTCTCACATATTTTTATCAATTTGTTCAGCTTTTTCATGACAACATATTATAAGATTACTACAAGGTTCAAAATTATTTTATTCTCTTCTCAGCTTTTTTTTTTTTTTTTTTTTTTTTTTTGCTAATGAAATCTAATTGTCTGTTAACAGGGAAAGTGAAATGTCTATGTTCCTTTCGGAAAATGAAATGAAATTTGAATTGAAATCGAAATTGAAGCTTCAGGCGATATTCATTATCCATATCGTTCTTGTGTCTTCTCCGTTCTTTTTTCTTTCTTTGTTCATTCTTCTTTACCTCCCTCTCTTCCCCTTCCCCCTTTTCTCCCCCTTCCCATCTCTCTCTCTCTCTCAATATTTAAAATACGAACTTGTTAGAAAACATTGAATAGAGGGTGCTAGACTTGAATATATATAAGAACGAAATATCACCACTTGGGCCTATTTCGTAAAGATTTATCTTGCGATTGATGCAATTCAAATAGGTGTCATCGCTCGATCTGCTATTAAATTTTTGCTTTAAATCTAGCGTAAATATCTTTATGAAACAGGCTTACGATCAGTATTGATCTTACTCTTGATTCGCTTAGTTACGCTAGATATATCGAGCGTAAGATCAATCGTAACTGAAACAGGCCGCTGGTGTCACAATAATGCTAACATACCCTTTTTTAAGGGGGTTGGGGTTACTTCTTATGACAATTATTTGGCAAGATATTCTTTTATGAGCTTATTAGCAAATTATAAACAAAAAGAGTGAACGCACACACAAACACACAAACATAACATACACATGTATAAACATAGAGGGAGAGGTATATCTTATTATTTCTCATCTGTATGTTTATTTGTGTATTCATGTGTGTGTGTGTCTGTATGTGATTGTTTGTATGCGAACATGATTACATTCCATCATTATATGACAGTATGTGGAAAATGAGGTCGGGTCATAATCAATGACAACCTTAGATTGGCTTACATGGAAGAGAATAAACGTTGGGATTGTCTCTCATGACTTTGTGGGCACATAAAACGTCTTTATGGCCTATAATAAGTTATTTTTTATGACTGAAGTGTTGGAGGACGTCTTGGGAAAGAACACAATACGTTTGGATTTAGATTTACTTCTTTTTCACTTCTTAAATGAAAAACTTGTTTCTTTTTCGGTAAATATTAATTAACTACCTGTACAGTATGTTTGATAATGGATTTACTATACGGACATAAAAGACTACACAAATCGAAGCATTCATGAAAGAGAACTTGAGGACAAAATTCAGCCTTTTAAGATAAAATTAAATGATCACAATAATTGTCATCCATTTAGCTTTGAGTACTTTACTTTTCCTGAATTCTTTTCAAACTGTACAGCATTTTGTGAATATGGATGTTTTCCAATTATGTGTGTTGCTGAAGTTGTCTTCTTTTTTGACGAATTTTTCATATTTTTTTTTATTCAAATATACCAGACCTGAGAGATTCTGTTAAAAAGTATGTGCATGAGGTGACTTCAATAGCACTATTTTCTAAAAGGCGCAGCCCCGAGTAAAATAGTGCTGTTGAAGTCACCGAAGCCACATAGTGTAACCGATGCCTCTAACAATGTCCGGGTGTATTTGTATCATATCTATCACAATATCAAGACTGACGGAAAATTAACTGGATTTCATTGCTGTAAAGTTGACCAATCCCTCAATTAAACAAGTTCATTCCTTCTGCGCTCAAAATTAAACACGCCAAGACACTTAGTGTATGCATGATCTGCGGTGCGCGATACCTATGCAGTAATTATGTATACATAAAAAATCTTATCAGTCTTCATATCGCAAAGCGAAGACCCCGCGATAACCACAAATTTGTATGTAAAATCTCTCAGGAAGTGAAGACGCCGCGATACCCATTCATATTGTACGTCAAATCTCTCGCAAAGCAAAAACGCTGGAATATTACCGGCGTGATACTTATTTTTTATTCTTTTTTAAGACTATTTCCCTCGGGAAATAGATTAATAGTATGTTGGGACAAGGATTTTCGTGGTTGAAATACGTTTTGTCGCTTTCATTGGCCTTGACGAATCAGAGGACAAAGACTGACTTAAGGGCCATTCTCAGATTAAGTGTTCAATTCCATGCGAGTAAAACCGAAAAATCAACCACAAAGTAATACATTCAAAGATGTGTTTTCGGAAACTTCAAAACCGGTCAAATACGAAACAAAAAGTGGAACATTCTAAATGATGGCCATTCATTGAGTAAAAATGAATTGAAATAGAGCATCATATATGATTTTTGATCACCAATCAGATACGTTACCGCAAATTTACATGTTGTAATGGACTCCTAACTCTGAATTGAATTTATTGTTTTGATCCAATTTCTGTTCAGGAAAAGACATCTGTCCCCCCTAAAGATATTGGGGTTTTTCAAGAGGTAAAGATGTTGTCATCCCTTGCTAATTGGTAGAAATTATTTCTGTGTGGTAGGTTGAAATATGCTTTTTGCTGAAATGAAATATAACCTTAAGATTCACTTTGTATTTTTTGCAAATTTCGCTTACAAATAAAGTTTCGAATCCCGCAAATCATGCAAAGGGACCGATCCGATCTGGAATTTCCACAGGAAACAAATATGAATTGCTTTCCTGGGGAAATAACTATTGAAAAACATCGAATCACCTTTGGTAACGTATCTGGTAAAATATAAGTAATAATTTTAGTTGTGTATGAGTTAATAAATATCACCTGTTTAATTATATACCTCATAAATTGATGTATAAAATGAGTTATGTAAACCCAAATTAACCATTTTAAACATTGTACGTAATATTTAAACTATGAAATGTAGTGGAAAAGAGCCCTAAATGTGAAAGCTGAGTTCTTCATTCACAGAATATTCTCACCTTACGTCTGAATGTGTTTATCCATCTGACTATAAATATTCATTACGTTTTGATGGATAATGCAAACAAGGTTGAAAAAATATATTTTTGCAGGCACTTAGAAGGAAGTAGGTACAGTCTCTATGAACTCGATATGCTAAACGGTTGTTTGACCTATGGTAACGTATTTGGCGCATCCCTTTTAATGAAAATGAATAAATAATTGTTCAACTTATCAATGAATCTTGAGTAGTTATTCATATGTTGAAAAACACTAGAATAAATATGCAACAGAACACTGAAACTTTTCTCGGAAGCGTTTCATAAACTACTTTTTACTCTTTCAAAGTTTGGTAACGTATCTGGCGTACCGTAAATGAATCTGTCGGTGAAGTTACAGAGCAATATCTACTGATATTCTTCATTTGAACATAACTTTAATCTTTTATGGAAGCGTCATTCTATGCAGAATTGTTTTATGAACACTTTGTTTTACATAACATTATTTGTCACCGTGGGTGCCCTGAATTATACGTAACGTATCTGCTAAATCTGAAAAGCAAAAAACTGATATGCTGAATCTTAGCTTCGTATTGTAAAATAAACGTTCAAAGTTGTTGCATAGAATATGAAAGTGGCTGGGGTTTATAGAATAGAACTTTGGAGTTTATGAGCACACAACGATTTGTTTGTAAAAACATTTACAATTTCTTTTCAGCATTTTGATTATGTGGTAACGTATCTGTCGGAAAACTTGGCATTAAGTTGTGAGACACTGACGCGCAAAGAAAAATCATGTGGAAGTGTTGCTCTTTTTCACCTCTCTGTCCTTTTGGTGTAAGAATATAATCCTGAGGTCCAACAAAACGAAGCATGTAATGTGTAGGGATGAATTTTGACCAGATTTGATCCCCAGAAAGCACAAGACCAATGAGCAAAATTCGGTCACGTATCTGGGGTAACGTATCTGTGGTAACGTATATCATATTATTATGAGAGCGATATCTACCAAATATTTCTCACTTGTACTAAACTTTAATGTTGAATCGATGCGTCATTCCGAGGAGTAATGTATAATATACAATTTGTCTGACATTGCAATGTCTGTCGCCGTGGGTGGCGTGAAAAGTATGTAACGTGTCTGTCCAAACAAAAGTGTAGAAAACCGATATTTCAAACGTTGTACCGTATTCTCAATAAAGAGCTGTTGCACAAAAAATCTAAGTACTTGCTGTGTATGAAGTATACCCTCAGGGTTTCATATACACAGGGTCATTGCATAGTCTTGTTATTTTCGCAATGCTGTAACACTAAAGAAACTGGTAACGTATCTGGCGGTGAATTTGGCGACAGGTTTCAAAAGGTTATAAAAAAAAGAAGTCAATAAAAATTTTGAAACTTTTTGAGTATTGTGATTAGCACGTAAGATTATGCTCATCGTCCATGAAAATGATTTTTGGAAAGTATGTTTGTGGACGGAGAGGGGCAATAAAACATAATTCTGAAATAGCCGGCGACACTGCGTTTTGGGGGTCTTAACGAAGTTTAACAGCAAAATTTTATACAAAAAGGCAGACAACCGCATTTGATCGTGTTTATTTTTAACAAATAAAGTCCTTGTGATATATTATAAACATTTAAATAGTATCTAATAGGTTTTAGGGAACCGCAAACTGTCATGGAATGTCGGCGACACCAAAATTCCGTATTTGAACGCTTTTACTGAGAATGGGCCTTAAAATAAATATGTTATCTTGCTGTAACCCCAGCAGTATAAACAACGATGACATAAAGTATTACTTTTTTGACACTGTCTACTCTGCCTTTTATTTCAGGTGGTAGGGGTTGGATTTTGTTTCCTTGTGATTGACGGATTCTACATACCACATCAATATTAATTTCTGTGAATCATTACCTGATGCATTGACTGGTTAATAAAATTTGACCAATCTGAAATGACGTATGAGAAAAATAAATAAGAAAGAAGATACACAAGCAACCAGAAACACACTCACGAAAATACAGCTTCGGTAATACCAATGTCACATAACCCTCTCTGGCTTATGTCATCCGATATCACTAATGCTTTTCATATTCATTTTTTCCCCAGCTGTAATTGGAGGAAATGTAATCCATGTCAACATGATCATCCTTTATCCATGTCAACATATCATCTTTGTTGTGTTGTTTTCTCGATACCGGATGATTAAGAGATCTATGAGGAACCGGGAAGAGAAACAATGATCCCCGCCAAAACAAATACACTTTGTTTGCACTTAAAAGAAGGGAGATCGAATCGCCATGTTACTTTCGATGTGTCACGCTCAGCTGCAGCTGGTTGTATCTGCGCATACTCCACGGAGACGATATCATGGGCATTAGTTATGAGAAGGATTTGGATTTGCAAAAATTCACAAACTCTTGCACCCAAGTAAATGAAGGATATGTGACCCTGCACCACAAAACAAGCAAAAAGTCGCCAGCCATAAATTTTTAGTTAAGACCATATTCTGAAAGAGCAGATTTTTAGCTTTAAAATGATGTATAACTCAGATCAAATGGACTCTCCTAACCTATCTAAATATTGGAAAGAAAGCACAAATTCAGGAAAAGTTGGAACTGAGAAAAGAGGCTCTGAAGTACAGTGTCTATTCAAGCGCTTAATCTTTACCAAACCGTGCTGGCTGTGCGATGAATGGGACAAAAAACAGAAAGTAAACCACCAGAGTAACAACAATGAAGGGATTATCAAATTATACTGATATTGAGCATGCCCCATTATCACATTCTTTCCATAATTGATGCTAACTTTCAAAGCAGTAGCAATATCCTTTCAAAAGTTATTAGAGTTGAAAGTGAAGAGTGTGGACAAGGTTTTTCAGAAATGAAAAAAGGATTCTAAAGACACACCTAATCACACTATTCTACCAAAAATGTTCGAGATAAACTGCTAAAAACACATTTTCCAGCCCATTTTATGATACCAAATTTTTGCATAGTAAATGAAGACCCGCTCTTTCAGAAAATATAAAAAAAAAATCAAGTTCGGCTAGGTTGACCAATTTCACTTATTTTCAGTCCTCACGCAAAATCAGTGTGTGCGACTTTATGTTCGTTTTGAGGTGCACGGTCACATATTTAATAACTTTTGAAAGGATAGGGCTACTGCTTTGAAAGTTGGCATTAATTATGGGTTTCATAGCGTTCCGGCGAGCGTGTTGTTTAATGTTGATGTCATGTTTTGGTTAGAGGGCGTGTGTGTGTGTGTGTGTGTGTGTGTGCGTGCGTGTTCGCGCGCGTGTGTGTGGGTGTGGGGGTCGTTGACCTCCATGAACATATTTCAATACGCCTATATAATGTCTCCACGGCGACCTGGATGCCTCTATAACATGTGTGATTATTCTTCACTACCATTATACACATTATGTCTGACAAAAAAGAACCACTATATTTTTAGAAGCCCATTTTATTTGTGTTTATCTAACTTCTCACAATTTGAAAAAGTCCCTGGCTAGGGCTAGGAGCTAATGTATGAAATCCACCATCGCAGCCGCTGCACACAACGTTAGGACAGTTTCCAGTCTGAACCTATATCCACACACAAGTTTAGCAGGGCACGACACATGAGTGGCGTATTACACACCTTATTGCTGGACCTTCCTGAAGGCAGATGGGCGGAGTTGTGGGGCTGGATGGCTGGTTTCTCAAACGGCTTGGTCTCTTTCGACGAACTGAAGGAGAAAATAAAGTTCCAATGAGACAGTGAGAGACCTTGTACTGTATATTACTGGACAGATGAACCAAAAAAGACTCCACATAAATCAGAAATGTTCGGGGAAAAGATTTTTTATCTATAATAATCCATAATAATAATAATAATAATAATAATAATAATGATTCAGCATATCGTCTCAAAAGTGCGTCTTACTCAAATAAACTGGTGTAAAGGCAATTGATATATTTCCTTAATTCACCAAGCACAAACTCTCTTTTTTGTGGCATTTGTGTTAACGAACCAGTGATATATGGGACTTACGACTTCATGATATCACCACGTTTCGACCAATATGAAACTAATGTTTCCAGGTTAGCATGCCTGTACAGTGACGAGGTATTAAACTGCACATTACTTGAATATGAGACCGTTCTGAAGCAAATAATTTTCACACAGCAATAGATATATCATGTACTCTTAAATGAATCCCACAAGAATTGGAACAATCGTCTCCAAGCATTCCCACTGATTCCCACTGATCAGTTACTAGCCATCCCCTTTAAGATTTGTGATGCGAACAATAAGACGACGTTATTATGCCAAAAATGGTGTTCTGCGTCATCTTAGCGTTCCCGTCGCAGATCTGAATCTCACTGATGGATGCTTGAACTTCATGTCGCATCTGCTTTGCTTTACTGGGACGTAAGTTAGGAATTTGATTCCTGTTTTTCAAATTCATGAAATTCTTCCGTCGAGATGTTTTCATTGCAACTGATTGACAAATTGCCTATGGCTACTACTAAAACACTGATCAATTCAGTGCTTATTTACGTTGATGTAGGGCAATTTATCAATCAGTTGCATTGATTCCTGTTTGTCACTCTTGAGATGTTTTCGCGATACCGTATGGTAAGAGAGCCATGAGGAAACGGGAAGAGAAACAATGATCCGCGCCAAAGCAAACACACTTTGATCCTCATGTTACTTTTCATGTCTTCATTAGCTCGATGTATGCATAAAATCCTGACGGTGACATGGGCACTGAAAAATAGCAGAATATGGTCGTTTAAATTTTTTGAAGATCTTGCATAAATCTGAATGGATAATTCCAACGCACCTACTGATACTAAGACGAAGTCAAACAAGATGTATGTAATTCTGTATGTGTATGTGTGTGTGTGTGTCTGTGTGTGTGTGTGTGTGTAACATATGTACATTGTATAGCGTACATCTATGAGTATTCCCAGTAATCCTATTATTGTTTTATGTATGAATGTGTTTTTTTTTTCGACTATCCCAAGTTGAACAGATTAATCCAAGTTTTGCTGGTGTACACATTTATAGACGCTGCAACGATGTATTTGAAATGATAATAGGCCTAAAGGACTTCAAAACCTATCAGATTTTATATTGAGGAAGGAAACTTTACAAAAGATCATTTGACGAAGCCTGTAGTGTAATTTCAGCTCATTCCAGCTCTCAAATTTCCGTTTCTCATAAGCCGCGCTTTTTTTCACACTATTACACATGCGCTCAGTGACGTAGAGGAACGTGCTGCAGCACTGTTGCTTAGCCATATATTCTCTATAAAATTGACTGGCTGTTCAAATCAGTCGTTATTCCAAACACGAACGCATGTTCACCTTCTCTTATTTCACGGTAACTATAGTCAATGGTTGATGTATTTCATGCGTTTTTCTAAACTGGAAATGAAATTATGTCTGATTCTTACTGCCTAATTGGCTACAATTTAGTTTATTATTGTAATATGCGTTTGAAGAGTGTGTTGAAATGCAGCATTCTAAATACTACTGCATGACAGGACTTTATAAGGCGGTATTTTTTCCCCTGCAGGTTACAATATCATCATAATTTTTTGTGTTCTAACCTTTTCGATCCTTTCCAGAACTAAAGACGTGTTTCCTGATCTTCGCTTCATATCGCAGCCACGATGGACTTGTCAATACGTCTAGTTGCAGTCTTCATGGTGTCCTTGCGTGTCTCTGGTGGGTTTTCCTTTAAATTTGTCTCACCCGTATTTCTATGCCCGAACACTAAACCTTGAGACCAGATTATAATGAATAAAAAAGGGGGAAAGAGAAAAAAAAAAGGCTTCATTAATAGTAAGATTTTGTTTCGAGAGAAATAAAACAGCTTCCCCACTAATGACAGTATTCGTCTTTAATGTGTTTATTTTGAAATTTCATGTAACTACATAAAACTATGTTATCCGTATAACATGTTACTTTGCTCATATTTTGATGCTGAAAGATAACGTTGAAGTCCTTAGAGTAACAATAAAAAAGAAAAACACAAAGAGCAAAAAGATGATTTCAAAAATGTCACTGTTGGTGAGAAGAGGTTGCGTATTATTGAGTTGTCTTTTTTATTTAGTTAGTTTCTTTGCTTTATTTTGTTCTTTACGTTGTCTTTGCTTGTTTTTGTTGTGCATACATGTAATTGATTACGTTTCTTCTCTTTCATCTTCCAAACCCTAGATGCCGTGACTCTGACTGTACCGAGTGATTTAATCTCTGGTCAGCAAATCACTGCAAGATGTAGTGCTGACGCTGTGTATAACACACAGACAGCAAAATGGTACTTGGATGGAGTCCAGATTTCGAGCGGGGTTGATACAAGAAGTACAGAGGATAGACGAGAAAAGCGATGGGGTTGGAACGGGAGAGCATATTCTTATTGGTCGGATCACATAGAATGTCTATGAAATTTATAATTTGTGGTGATGCGCGTTCAAAAGGTGCACTGGCTTATGCATTTAATCGTTTATTTTTTGATTCATACAATGTTGATGATTTCACAATAAAGTTTGCATAACAACGACGAATTCATTATTGACACAAAATAGATCGTTCCTTCCCCTGTCTCTGCACAGCGACCTTCTACAAATTAAGTAATTGTGCGCAAACCATTCCTGAATTGTGACTTTCTTGCACTATTTCTATTGCAGAACAAAGAACTTCAACTTTTGTAGATGGCATGACTTCAGTAAGTAGTAGCTTATTTTAAGCACGGCTTCCATATTCCCTGCGTATGGACGGAAGTCACCTTTCAGCGAGATAAAAACAACGCTTTACCAGCTAGAGTCAAAGAGAAGAAATGCATAAAAAGCAATGTTTAACCAACTTTTCACAGCATGCAGACGGAACAGACAGTCATATACCCCAAAAGGTGAAAAATCAACTTTGCAATGACGGGTCAAAACGTGATCATTGGTAAACGACGGACGTAGGGGAACATCTCCCACCAGAGGCAGCAGGTGGCAGACAACAAGATCCCTTCATCGACCAATCTAGCTGTCGTAGCATATTCTTTCCACATCGAATTCTTCTAGTGAGTGCCTTCAACCTGTGTTCATCTTCTGACGTATGCCAAGAAGGACATTATTTTACCACAATGATTTAATGTCGGTCGTTCTTCCGAGTATTATTTCTCCTGCACTTGGATCAGCTTCACAATACTTTCTGCCATGTTGTAAGAACGTTGTGAAAGTGATTCAGAGTGAATATCTGACAAATACACTTCCTGTATAACATTCTTGTTTTACTTGTATAACAGTAATAGGCAACGGAAAGTGGTTATGCGAATCCAACGCAGGAAATTTTCCGGTAAATGTTAAATTTTCTCACCTTTCTTGAAACAGTGCGACGGAAGTACACTTTGATCATGCTGAAACCTATGCAGGACAGCCATCATCAAAGCAGAATTTGATCCTCGTTAACTGGTTTACTTCAATGGTTTGAGAAGGAGAGTCAAGCTTTCACCTTTGGGACCACAAACATGCTAACCTCCGCTCATTAAGAAGGAACATAAATGGGTATACGATTAGTTATCGAAAAACAGTTCATTAGCATGGACGGCAGTGGTAGGAAGATGATCAGACGTACCTGGCGGTCTTCCTAACACCATAAGTAATCCGTTAAAATTTACGGAAATCAAAAAATCACTTTTTGCCCTTATAGTCGTTAAATTATGATACAGGAATATATTGATTGGGAATAAACTACAGTGAAATGATAAGCATGTTGCGCTCACTATTTAATGATGCTTAGCATTACAGACTCATTCTCTTCCCAGTTCATTGCATTAAACATATACTACAATGTACAAATTGTCCGACAGGTACATTTCACAATATTAGTTACATAAATCGACTCTCATGAGAGTAAGAAAAAAAAGCTTTCGCATTCAAAGCATTTATGTTATCTTGGAATTATGCCATTAAACTAGTAAAGATAACCACTGAGGTTTCAAAAGGATTACTTCCATTTAAAGTTTTAAGTTTGGATTTTTTTAAAGAACTTACTTTCATGTCCTCGTATGGAATCCAAACCTTCACTAGATCAGATAGACGGGTAATCTGCCGCCTTGTGAGAAGCTGTAGAAATTGCAAAATCATATTCTCATGTTTTCTTTGGGAATAACCTGAAACAGATGAAATGATCATGGTTTTAAACGAAATTCTGGCCGAGATTCCACCGAGTTCACTGTGTTCCGAGTAAATATGCACAACGACTCGACACATTCATATGCGATGATAGCGGATTTCCTAACCCTGTAACTGTTGGGAAAGGCGTTATGTCTATTACCGATACTACGACATCGAAAGTGACTTGACCTTCACTCCTTCCTCTACCAATCACGGAAAGATTCTCCAGTGCGTGATTTCCGGTACTGCAGAGTCATCTGTCTTAAACGTTAGACGTAAGTATGCAAGCTACGCTTTTCCAAATAATGTCATTACATTTCATCTGTCCTTCCAAAAATGACAGCTTCAATGTCTGTATTTTGATTCAACTTGAATAGTTACAAGAGAAAGGTTAACTTAAGCACAGGACAGTATTCCAGTTTAAATCAAATGTATTTTAAAGTAAATCAAGCTTTTTGGTACAGACTAAATAAAAAAATATATATATTTCGTCAAAACTGCCCAAAAGTTAGTCTGCTGAAGTACGTTTATGTTGATACCAAATTTGAAATCAACCTAAATTAGGATGATATAATTCGATGATTGAATTTTGATCTTCCTTTTTAAAATGTACGCGCGTACAAAATAATCAGCAACTTGCTGTTACCTAAAGAAAAACATGGGACAATGTAGGAAATATTTGAATAACATATAAAAAGAAAAAAAAAGTTCTGCATTCTCACAAAGAATATTCTGCAGTACCCGTATTCTTTTGTAGAATCTATAAATTGGTACTTTGAAATCACCCTGAGAGAAAAAGAGGGGGGGGGGGCTTCATAAATTTGCTGGTCGTTATTGATGTTGTTTGATTTATCATACTGATCACAACGTGGTTGTGCCAGGCACTAAGTAAAATAATTATCATTGATATTGATTTTTGTTAACTGATCACATGAATCACCTAAAATTCGTATGTTTTTTTTTTTATCCTGGCATTTGTAACTCTTTCATTAATTATCATTATGATAAAGTAATACATTGCGTGTTTTTCCAGCTTTCCTGTACGTTTGGGTTTGGCATCTGTATTTGTCCTAGTTGTCAAAGTGACTTCGAATGTGAGAGATATTTTTACGGTTTTTATTTTTTTTTTTTCAGACTGGAATATTGCTTTTTCAATTTGCTGTTAAACAATGTTAAAGGGAAGACCGCGCGGACAAGGTCTGTTGTTTTGTCTTTTGTGGTTGATTTTCTTTCTTTTTTTTGGGCCACCATTGTTTTATTTTTCTTTTGTTTTTGGTATGTGCGTGTATGTTTTTTATTTTGTTTTTATTTTGTGTGTGTGTTTCTTTGGTTGTTGTTGTTTTTTTTTTTTTATCTCAAATTTCCATATCTGACTCCTGAACTGCAAAATTACAGCATTTTATTTTGTAGAATCTTTGTAGGATTGACGCTCTGTTGTTCCGTATAGCAATTGTATACATCGCATGCTCCTGCATGGAATTATGGTATTTTGAAAGATAGGGATTTTCATTATCATTACTTGGGCCAATTCATGTATAATTTAGGCTATAATAACATATTCCCGTTCTTAATCTTTTGAAACCGTGTTTAGGAAAAAAAAAATGACAGTGTTCATAAACACGCCATCCTTTAAATAAAATCCCAGTCCTAAATGATTTTGGAGAAATTTTCTAAGAACTTTATATGTGACCGTGCACCTCAAAACGAACATAAAGTCGCACACACTAATTTTGCGTGAGGACTGAAAATAAGTGAAATGGGTCAACCTAGCCGAACTTGACCTTTTCATATTTTCTGAAAGAGCGGGTCTTCTTATACATTATGCTAAAATTTGGTATCATAAAACGGGCAGGAAAGTGTGTTTTTTAGCAGTTTATCTCGAACATTTTTGGTAGAATAGTGTGATTAGGTGTGTCTTCAGAATCCCTTTTTCATTCTGAAAAACCTTGTCCACACTCTTCACTTTCAACTCTAATAACTTTTGAAAAGATAGTGCTACTGCTTTGAAAGCTGGCGTTAATTATGGACAGAATGTGTTAATGAGGCATGCTTAATTTCAGTTTAATTTGATAATCTCTTCATTGTTGTTACTCTGGTGGTTTACTTCCTGTTTTTTTGTCCCATTCATCACACAGCCAGCACGGTTTGGTAAAGATTAAGCGCTTGAATAGACACTGTACTTCAGAGCCTCTTTTCTCAGTTCACACTTTTCCTGAGTTTGTGCTTTCTTTCCAATATTTAGATAGGTTAGGAGAGTCCATTTGATATGAGTTATACATCATTTTAAAGCTTAAAGTCTGCTCTTTCAGAATATGGTCTTAACTAAAAATTCATGTCTGGCGACTTTTTGTTTGTTTTGAGGTGCAGTGTCACATATACATGAGTCTCTCTGACTCTGAACGGCTAGTGCATCCCGAATGTGCCGAATACCCCCCCCCCCCCTTCTCTCTCTCTCTCTTCCCCTCTCTCTCTCTATTCTCTTATACCTTTCCCTCACACACCTTACTGTTCTTTGATAGGTGACCGCACAGTTGTGTTTCTTCTTTTTCTGTTCTAATGTGTCTGTGTGTGCGTGTGTGTGTCTGTGTGTTAGTATGCACTCGTCATGTCACCAGAGTTGTGTCTTTTTGTACCTTTTTGCCTTATATGTATTTACTTTCAATAAACAAAGAAGAAAAAAAAGGTTTTGTTTATGTATTGTAGAAATGTACTGCAGTTGAGAAACATGCATCATACAACTGCAACAGCATCCTTCCATTGACTTTTGTTTCATGTGCTCTATGAAACAACGAGCATTTGAATTATATATATACATATATATATATATATTATATATATATATATATATATATATATATATATGGGCAATTCCATGGGAATGTGGACATGGCACCAAAATTTCAAGTTTATTATACTGCAAAAGATTTACTCATTATGTATTACCCATATATTGAAGTTGAAGAAACTCAAAGAATTATATCAATCGGTCAAATATTTCCCGAGAAACAGCTACGAATGTCCAAGACAATTTTTCAGTCATTCAAATTGCTAAAATGCATGCTTAACTTGATGAACATTTTTTTTAAGAAAAATTCTGCTAGCACTTCAGTGAATTCATTTTAAAGAAGCAAATTGGTTCTACTTCAGTCTCCCATGAGAAAATTTCTATACCACCTTCAAAAATTTTTTATCACCACCTTAAAGTTCAGCCCTTGAGCCATGTAACGCGAGTTACCGAAACAAGAAATATTTTTCATTCTGAAGGAAGCAGTGGAGGTAATTTGTTGGAAATCATAATTTTCTAAATTCATCACACCCTGACACTGTACACAGGATATTGACTTCAATAAACACTGTCATCACATTAAAAAATGTCAATGAAAAGCGTAACGCGAGTTACCATGTAACGCGAGTTACCGGTATGTAACGCGAGTTACCGACTGTAAACACATTCAAGTTTCCACCAACGTAAGCAAATTTTAACACTTAATTGAGCTATATTATGGTGAAGGCAATCAAATCCAGTGTTATACACACTATGCTGGACTGAAACAAAGGAGAGTAGCTTATTAAACTGTGATTGTATAATACTAGCATCAAGGCCACTGATCACATGCCACATTGAGGAGTCTAGCCAGGCTTTCACTGCATGTGTACCCATCCAGCAGTGAACGAGGTTAACCTAAAATTTATCTTCTGAAATTCCTGCATTAGTATTACAGAATTTTTATTACAGAATGCTATAAAGCAGCAAGTGTTGGTTCTTTCCTTATTCGATGGTCTAGTGAAAATGACGCCTGTCCGGAGATCAGGAGGTTGTGGGTTCGAGTCCGGCCTGCTCAAGTATGTGTGCCCATGATTTTTTATAATGGCTACTAATAAAACACTGATCAATTCAGTTTTTATTATGTTGATGTAGGGCAATTTGTCAATTAGTTGCAATAATAACATCTCAACGAAAGAATTTCATGAATTTGAATAATTACGCAGTACCCGCTGCATGATATTTGATAAGGATTAGAACCAACACTTCCTGTCGGGCGGAAGTTCGGTGGTCTAGTTCCGAGATGATGCCCGTCCGGAGATCAGGAGGTCTTAGTTCGAATTACTGCTCGAGTATGCACGCCCATGACTTTTTTATCATGGCTACTACTAAAACACTGGTCAATTGAGTGCTTAATGAATTTAAGTTGATGTAGGGTAATAAGCCAGTTAGTAATTACACTGTAGCTCATGTACACATTGGTACAAATGACCTTTCTCTTTTCTCAGTTGGTTCGGCACTTCACTCTTTTTCAAAGCGGCATAATGCATAAAACTTGCCCGACATAACAATTTATGGAATTCATGTTCAAAAAAAGAATGAACTTGCATTTGGATCAGGGGATCATAATACTCCCATCAGTTTACAATTTAGCAAGCATCCATTTCATTGTTTTGTATTGAATACAGTAACAGCTTAATTCCTTTTATATTGCAAAATACCATTCTTGCTGTCAGGTGGATGTGCTGGCAAGCATCATTTAGATAAGGATCACATGAATAATCATCGCATCACAGATACTTGTATCAGTGAATTTACAAACCAAAATGTCTCTTGGTACAAATGACCTTTTCCTGCTCATGCACAAAGTGGAATTAAGAACTGGTATATTTGTCAATCAGTTGCAAAGAAATTAGAGTTTTCAAAAAGACAGGATTTTAATTTTTTAAAGATTTTAGGCTTTTTTGTAAACTTGTCGATGCGGTTTGATACTGTTATGTTTTGTTTTTAAACAATTTCAACATCTTTCATTTTTACACTCTGAAAATTATGTACTTATACACCTAAATCATCTGGGTATATATTGAAACATATTCAGGGTCTCTATGAGGAGTGAAGCTCTTTTTAGTCTTAAACACATTCTTCTCTATCAATTGGGTTGATTAGTAAAATATTTGTTTAACATTTATTCATTTTACTATGTACTAAGCATCTCTCAAAATATTCAACACAAGATTCAGTGCCATCAGAACACTTGTATGCCATCAATTTGTGTCACCCTGTGTTAGTGGACATAATGTAACGCAAGTTACCGTAACGCGAGTTACCGATATAAAGGCTCCCTACATTTTACCAGGTCATTGTTAGTCAACTTTGATAGTGTTTATTCATGAGTCCCAACCCACTATCAATTCAAGGTAGGAAAACTTTTATCAGGATTGTCTAGTATGAGGAGACTTTCCAAAAAGAGGCCTTTATAGAATTGACCATGTCCTTTTTGTGTAACGCGAGTTACCAAAATTAAATGATTCAAGAATCCCAACATGTTTGTCCTTTATTTTTCTTTTTGGATTCCTTTAGTTGGTGTATGTCTACTTAACCAATGATGAAAAAAGTAACTTGTGGATCCTTCCAATTACACAGATATTGGGACATTATCCCATAAATGTACCCATCATTTGTAACGCGAGTTACCGTGGAATATATATATATATATATATATATATATATATATATATATATTACGTTTTGCGCGTTATAAGAATAGTTTGTGCTGTTTGAAGGATTACTGTCGAGGACAACCTTTTTGGAGATTGAATGTTATTTATTCAGGACCCTCACATTTTTAATGATAATATCAGTAATGACGTCATATTGCAAGTTTGAAATTAAGTGTTCTATTATGCCCCGCTTTCCCAATACTGTAGTTGGGATCTTCGACATGCTGCGGCTCCGTGTGAATATGATACCACATCGTCAACCTTCACAATGGTTATTTTTCACCACACGGTAACACATTCATTATGTATGATAACGACCAATATAATCGCCAGCATCTATACGTATATGTGACCCTGCACCAAAGAACAAACAAAAAGTCGCCACACATGGATTTTCAGTTAAGGGCAGATTCTGAAAGAGCAGACTAACTCAATTCAAGTGGACTCCTCTAACCTTTCTAAATACTGGAAAGAAATCACACACTGTGGAAAAAATGTGAACTGAGAAAAGAGGCTCTGAAGTACATGGTCTATTCAAGCGCTTAATCTCTACAAAACCGTGATAGCTGTAACATGAAAGGGACAAAACATAGGATGTAAACCACTGCAGCAACAACAATGAAGTGATTATTAGATTAATCTGAAATTAAGCATGGTCTATCACCACATTCTGCCCATGATTAATGCTAACTTTCAAAGCAGTACCGTCACCCTTTCAAAAGTTTAAATTAGACTTTAAAGTGAAGCGTGTGCAAAGGATTTCAAGACATGAAAAGCGGCCTCTAAGTCATAGCTGATCATTCTACTCTTCCCCCCTCCCAAAAAAAAAAAAGGTTGTAGAAAAACTGCTGAAAACACATTTTCCCATTTACGTTAAAACACCAAACTGAAAAACAATGTAGAAGAAGGATAGCTCTTTCAGAAAATATGAAAAACTCAAGATTGACTTGGTTGAACTATTTCACCTTTTTTTTAAGTCCTCATTTTAAATCAAGGGGTGCGACTTTTTGTTTATTTTGTGGTGCACGATCAAATATATTTTGTTGTTGTTGTTGTTGTTGTTGAATTAATTGTACCAATATCCAATGACTGGGCGTGTTTTTTTTTTTTTTTTTTTAAGGTGCTTGCAGTTACATGTAGTCCCCTTTTTATTTTGTGTCTGTGTGTATGTGTGTGAGGGTGTCTCTCCATCTTCTGGGGTACTAATGTCTTTTACACAGATTTATTACACACAGGCAAGGTATTCTAAAGGGATAGTACAGTTTTCGTTAAGATGGGATATTCAAATTTTAACTTTTTGCAAGATAATTGTGACCGTGCACCTGAAAACGAACATAAAGTCGCACACACTGATTTTTCGTGTGGACTGAAAATAAGTAAATGGGTCAACCTAGCCGAACTTGACTTTTTCATATTTTCTGAAAGAACTGGTATTGCTTTACATTATGCTAAAATTTGGTATCATAAAACGGGCAGGAAAGTGTGTTTTCTTAACAGTTTACCTCGAACATTTTTGGTAGAATAGTGTGATTAGGTGTGTCTTTAGAATCCCTTTTTCATTTCTGAAAAACCTTGTCCACACTCTTCACTTTCAACTCTAATAACTTTTGAAAGAATAGTGCTACTGCTTTGAAAGTTGGCATTAATTATGAACAGAATGTGTTAATGAGGCATGCTTAATTTCATTTAATCTGATAATCTCTTCATTGTTGTTACTGTAGTGGTTTACGTCCTGTTTTTTCGTCCCATTCATCGCACAGCCAGCACGGTTTGGTAAAGATTAAGCGCTTGAATAGACACTGTACTTCAGAGCCTCTTTTCTCAGTTCACACTTTTCCTGAGTTTGTGCTTTCTTTCCAGTATCTAGATAGGTTAGGAGAGTCAATTTGATTTGAGTTATACATCATTTTAAAGCTTAAAGTCTGGTCTTTCAGAATATGGTCTTACCTAAAAATTCATGTCTGGCGACTTTTTGTTTGTTTTGAGGTGCAGGGTCACAATTAGAAATCACCTGTGAAATTTGGCCAAACAAAAGGTGGTTCCAATGGTTAATTAGGATCCCTTTGTTTTGAATTTCTCAGCCATTTTGGAATTGCGTGCTCTTTCATATTTCATAAGAAGTTTCTCATTATCTCACAAAAAAAAAGTTGGAAAGCTGACACCTCATCTCAGCCAATACTATACCACCCCTTCAATATTTGAATGCCTTCCCTTTACTTTAAGATGTTGACTGCGGTCCCCCCCCCCACGATGAAAAAAAAAATCTTTTGATTAACGAAATTGAAAACTGACAACTCGTTTTGTTTTGTTTTGTTTTGTTTGTTTTTAACTTCTAACAATGGGTACCGCAACTTGAATATCCAAACAGTACATCATAATGTGTTTAAATCGGGTTTTCCAAAAAAAGAAAAAAAAAGTTGCAGTTTCTTTCGGTCATACGTAATACAACTAGTGCCCTGGCGAAGGCTATCATAATGGAGTGTAAAACCCAATTTAGTAAACATTACAAGAGCTAGAAATGACACATAGCATTGGTATACATTTTGTCAGTTACCAAATAACGACATGAATTCCATGTGTTACCATGTCACACAAAAAGTGGAGAAGTGCATTCAACTTCTCATATTGAATTCATGAAAAAAATAATGTATTACCTAGTGATTGATCGGTAGGACAAGTTCGATTACATTGAACTTTTCACAGTGAAGCTTATTAAAAGAGATGTTACATTTGAAATCTGCTTGTTGAGTATATTTGATTGTTTATTTGTTTAAAAACCTTTGTTTTTAAGTCCTTTTTGTTTGTTTTTTCCCCTGCTTGAGACATGTTAAAGTCGCAGAATATTTTGATTATTTCAAACAACGTAATGTATTATCCTGACAATAATGAAAAAGTGAAGAAGGAGTGGGAAGGGGCGAGCTCATCCTCCGGAGGAGAAAATACCTCTACTTTCATCGTTCATACACATGTACAAATGAAATTACATATGACGGCATTCTATACGTCGCCGATGAAAGTTTGTATGGAATGTATCTGTGTGTTCGTATGTGTTTACGTGTCCAAAGAGAGTATGAATATGCTGGCATTGTAGTCTGGTGGGAATGAGGGGTCCCAATGCACCTTTTTTTTTTAACTTACTTTTTTGTAGCCCATAGGGTGTCTTTTTTAGGATTTTTTTTTCCCAAGAAAAAAATCGTGTCCAATGGGGGTTATTCACGGCCATCTTGGCCGCCGTCTTGGATTTTCAGGGAACATCACCAATTTCCATAATATTTTAACTACATAGCATAAAATTACAAATAAAGAATTTCTTCAGGGTAAATGTGACACAAGGAATCGATTGAAATGGTTATTTACATGATTAAAGCAAGTTTGAAACAACAAAAGTCCCAAAATAAAAAACAAACAGTGTCGTTTACACCGAAAAATACCCAAATAGTTTAACTTTTTAATTGCACAAAATAGAGGGACAAAAAAAAAAAAAAATCTTCAGAGTGAATACGGCATGAGTAATCGTTTGAGATAGTTATTTACATGATGAAAGCAAGTTTGATACAAGAAAGGTCCAAAAATGTGTAGAAAAAAAAAAATCAGTGTCATTTACTCTGGAAATTGCCCAAATAGTCTATATACATCAATGAAAATAGAGGTGGGCTATAGAGGGTGGCATTTTCAGAGCATGCTCATCACACCTTAGTTTGATGACTTTATGCCTACTGACACCATTTTTTGAAAAAAAAAAAAAAACGGAAAAAAAAATGCAAAATCCAGGGTGCCCCGGCCGAAACCGCTAAAAATCCAAGATGCCCGCCGTTTCGGCTCAAAAAAGACATTTTTGGCTATAACTCGGCTACTTTTGGTCTATTGTGATGGTTTTGGTGTCTAACCCCATGTTTTGGGGGTCAAGGAAGTGGATTATAATGATAATTTTTGTGTAAAACCTAATCTTCCACATGATACTAACCTTTTTTCCCATATTTAGGGCTAAATTTTCCTTTCAAAAAATGGCGGGTGGGGTTGGGGTAAAGGACAAGGAAAATTTAACCCTAAATATGGGAAAAGGGTCAGTATCATGTGGAAGATTAAGTTTTACACCAAAATTATCGTTATAATCCACTTCCTTGACCCCCAAAACATGGGGTAAGACATCAAAACCATCACAATAGACAAAAAATAGCCGAGTTATTGCCAAAAATGTCTTTTTTTAAGCCGAAACGGCGGCCATCTTGAATTTTTAACGATTTCGGCCGGGGCACCCTGGATTTCGCATTTTTTTCGTTCTTTTTTCAAAAATGGTGTCAGTAGGCATAAAGTCATCAAACTAAGGTGTGATGAGCATGTTCTGAGAATGTGACCTAAAATTGACCCTCTACAGCCCACCTCTTATGACAATTACATTATTGATAAGAGTGACTAACAAATGTGTTTTAATAGTCTGGTTGGAAATGGGGGGGGGGGGGGGGGCATGCACCCTCCTTTTTTGTAACCTTTAGGATGTGTAGTTAGTGATTTGGTTTTTTTTTTCCAAGAAAAAATCGTGTCCCGTAGGGGTAATTGGCGGCCATCTTGGATTTGCGAGAAAAATCATTAATTTCTATAACTTTTGAACTTCACAACATACAGGGACAAATAAAACACTTCTCCAAGGTAAATGCGGCATGAGAAATCGATTGATATGGTTATTTACAGGACTAAGACACGTTTGATACAAGAAAAGTTCAAAAATATGGAACTATCGGTGTCATTTACTGTGGAAATTACCCAAATAGTCCATATACTTACATGACATGAATTATTACATAAATCATAAGAGAGACTAACCAGTCTGTCTTAATAGCCTCGTAGGAATGGAGGGTTCCCTTGCACCCTCCTTCTTTTGTGTAACCCTTAGGGTGTTTAATTAATAATGTATTTTTTTTTCCAGTTAAGAAAATCGTGAATCTTGGATTTGCGGGGAAAATCATCATGTTCTATAACTTTTAAACTTTACAACCTACAGGGACAAATAAAACATTTCTTCAGGATAAATGTGGCATGGGGAATCAATTTAGATGGTTATTTGCATGATTAAAGCAAGTTTGATGCGAGAAAAGTCGAAAAATATGAAAAAAAAGAAGTTAGTGTCGCTTACACTGTAGAGTAATCAAATAATACGTATACATACATGACAAACTACGTCACAAAAGTGACGTAACACTTTGTCTTTAGATCATAGCTTTACCGAAACTTACGTCAAAGGGAAGACACGGCCACAAAAGCAATTAATAAAAAACAATTATAAATTTAATAAAGAAGCCAATGCTCCAATGCCAATGCAAGTCAGGTCAAGAAGTTGTTTACATCCAGCGAGTACATCGTGTTAACATAAAATTTGCACAGCACAAGAGTGAACATGCGCGCACTGCAGTGTAGTAATAAAACCCGCAGTGCGCGCAAAGATAATGGCGCGAATCAAATGCATATTGATGAGCGCCCGCTGTGTGGGCGTGTCTTCCCAGACTACAGTCAAATGTGACCCTGCACTTCAAAACAAACAAAGAGTCGCCAGACATGAATTTTTAGTTAAGATCATATTCTGAAAGAGCAGACTTTAAGCTTTAAAATGATGTATAACTCAAATCAAATGGACTCTCCTATTAAACCGATCTAAATATTGGAAAGAAGGCACAAACTCAGGAAGTGTGAACTGAGAAAAGAGGCTCTGAAGTACAGTGTCTATTCAAGCGCTTAATCTTTACCAAACCGTGCTGGCTGTGCGATGAATGGGACAAAAAACAGGAAGTAAACCACCAGAGTAACAACAATGAAGGGATTATCAGATTAAACTGAAATTAAACATGCCTGATTAACACATTCTGTTCATAATTAATGCCAACTTTCAAAGCAGTTGCACTATCCATTCAAAAGTTATTAGAGTTGAAAGTGTGGACAAGGTTTTTCAGAAATGAAAAAAGGATTCTAAAGACACACCTAATCACATTATTCTACCAAAAATGTTCGAGATAAACTTCTAAAAAACACACTTTCCTTCCCGTCTTATGATACCAGATTTTAGCATAATGTAAAAGAAGACCCGCTCTTTCAGAAAATATGAAAAAGTCAAGTTCGGCTAGGTTGACCCATTTCACTTATTTTCAGTCCTCACGCAAAATCAGTGCATGCGACTTTATGTTCGTTTTGAGGTGCACGGTTACAAATACGGTGTTTTGTATCATAAAAACGTTCAACAGATTCTGAAAAAAAAACAACAACTCCAAGCGTTTTGACGCCTCACGTGTTGAAATCAAATGAAATGTATGCACTGTGGCACTTCATAAGCAAATACCCCTAAAATAAGAGGTCAAAAGAGGTCAAACATACTAATTTGGATCACAACATGTGAAAGTGACTAATCGACAAAAATAAAACCTAAAATGAAATCTTACACTTTTTGTGAGTTTGAGTCGGGGTGTTTTCATGAAAGCAATCACGGTGCCGAAATGCTCAGTCGATTTCAACAATTTAGGTGCTTAAATGTTAACATTACAACTTATCTAAGATTAGGTTAAAAGTGGTTCATTCAAACGTATTTTTTCAAAGCTTTCCTGTCTGAAAATAATCAAAATGAATTCACTCGACAGCCAGAAATCCACGGTGTGAATAGAGACGGCTATATCAATGTAGATTGCGGCAAGTGATTTCGGGATATTTGTCTATGAATCACTATTGTGCTTACATTCTGTATTCAATTTCAACAAAAGAAAGTTCAAATGTGACCCTCCACCATTAAACGAACAAAAAGTCGCCAGACATGATATTTTAGTTAAGAGCATATTCTGAAAAAGCAGACTTTTAGCTTTAAAATGTTGTATAACTCAAACTCAATTTGACTCTCTAAACTTGTCTTGATATTGGAACGAAGGCGCACACTCAGGAAAAGTGTGAACTGAGAAAAGAGGCCCTGAAGTACAATGTCTATTCAAGAGCTTAATCTTTACCAAGCCGTGCTGGCTGTGCAATGAATATGACAAAAACATGATGTAAACCTGCGGAGTAACAACAATGAAGGGATCATCAGATTAGATTGAAATTAATCGTGTGTTATCACGATATTCTGTCCTTAATCAATGCCAACTTTCAAAGCAGTAGCGTTATCCCTTCAAAAGTTATAATACTTGAAAGTGAAGAGTGTGTACAAGGTTTTTAAGAAAATTTTAATGAAAACTAGACTCTAAAGACATATTTTAATTATAATCACACTATTCTGCTTAATAATGTTCCAGAAAAACGGATAGAAAGCACACTTTCCTGCCCGTGTTATGATCCCAAATTTTAACATAATGTAGAAGAAGACTTGGTCTTTCAAAAAATATGAAAAAGTCAACATCGGCTCAGTTAACCCTTTTCACCTGTATTCAGTCCTCACACAAAATGGTGTGCGCGACATTTTGTTCGTTTTGTGGTGCAAGGTCACAAATAGTTTGGATTTAAATTTTCTTTCAAATTCTGTTAAAAGTTGTCTGATACAAGACACAATATTCAAGCTATGATCAAAAGACAAAGTGGTTAGTTACATTTTGTAACTTGTGTATATGATTTCCATGAAGTATGGAATTAACGTATATCGAGAAAAGTAACACAATATGACTTCACTTTATCAAAAGTATTCTGAATTGTCATCCTGTGCAATTGTACAAACCACAGAAGCGGTAAGCGATATGCCAGCTTTTTTTGTTCCACACTTGTGTAATTTCCAGTTATTATCAAAACGATCATCGTAATTAATGTCCGGGCCTGGCTATACTTTTAAGGCATGTGAATACTTCAATGTCCTCTGGCTCCACAGACCACCCATCATCAAGATGTTTGAGGAAAAAACAAACATTGGCGCATCATAAAGTCATCTATCATCAGCAGTGTTCATTATGATATAATACTGAGCAATTTACCAGATTTCAATAAAATACTGCTGAAATTATGATATCAGACTACTCTCACCTGAATGCTGTGTGGTACATGGGGTGGCTTTGTATACTCTTTAGGGGTCCAACTTTGTCCAACCCTTGAAGGCACTTTAATTGTTACATCTTCCCCGGTAAACACATGCAGTCCAAGTATTGTGGTACAGTAATCAGCTCCCTCTGATTCTGTATGCCAGTTCACCGTTATTCACAATCTGGCAATGCTTGATAGTCCGTTTATTAAGGAAGATACTACATTGCAGTAGTGAGGGCGATCAAGAAATTGTCTGTGTCTGGAGTCCTCACCAAAGCTACCTTGTACCCAAGCTTAGCGGCGCACTTGAGGTAGAGCATGACCCTGGTGTCCGTCTGCCCCTGGTTACACAGCAGCTCATGGATATTGCGTATCGTCTCCTGGAACACATCATTGTGTAAACAAAGGGAATGCAACAGAAATCCCATTCTCTGAAGCTCAGGTGATTCCTGTATCATTATTTTTGTTCAAACAATGATGCGTCCCATGAGACATCAAGCTCTATCCATGAGCTGCTGTCTAATCAGGAAATGGACACCAGGGTAGTGCTCTTCCTCAAGTATTCCACTAAGCTTAGGTACAAAGCAGCTGTGGTGAGGACTCCAGACACAGACATTTTCTTGATCCTCTTGCACCATGTTACTCCGTCACCCTCACTATCTTCCTTGATAAACGGACTGTCAAGCATTGCCAGATTGTGAATGTCGGTGAGCTGGCATACATAATCAGAGGGAGCTGACTACTGTACCAAAATACTTGGACTACATGTGTTCATCAGGGAATATGTAACAGTGTCTTCAAGGGTAGGGACAAGTTGGACCCCTAAAGAATTTACAAAACCACCCCATGTACCACACAACATTCAGATGAGAGTAGTGTGATATTATAATTTCAGCAATATTTTACTGAAATGTAGTAAATTGTTCAATGTTTCATTAATTAACACTGCTGAAATCTCAAAACATGACTTTATAATGTGCCAATGTTTCTGCCCCCCCCCCCCAGAAATCTTGGTGATGGGTGGTTTGTGTATAGAACCAGAGGTAACAGATGACATTGCGGCATTCACATGCCTAATGTATGACCATGGGGCCTGGGAGAAGTCTATTAACTGCAGCATCATCCTGAGACAGATGGTGGGAGAGGGTGAACAACTGACTCCCAACTCCAACGTGGATTTCTTCATGCTCCCGCATTGCAGAGACAACCTTATCTCACACATTAATTGTGTGACCCATCGCCTTGCCATCTGTTAGGAAATTTCTGTTAGGATGGGCATAATCGTAGGCAAAGTTAAAGAGGAATGCCAAGCTGTGTTTCGATTATTGTATGACGAATCTATTTTCAATTTTTCTTTTGAATGACCAGTTGCTACATTACTGTAAAGGCATGACTTTTGCACATAAAACCGTGACAGAAACTTAGAATGTACAAGCAAATCTAGTTGGGAACATCGCTTGATAGTCGATCGCCACATAGAATGCAAGCCGTATATGAGAGGAACAAAAGCACGAGAGACGCTTTCATTGTGCCGCGGGATTAGCAGTAATTAGCGGTTTATCGATCGGTTTTGGCGGCTTTGTTTGTTGAGCAGAATATGCGAAGTTGGCACGCCGTCGACTGAGTCGGACGTGCGAACGTGGCACATAAAGAGTTAAAGGACAAGTCCACCTTCATATACATGTGGATTGAGTGAATGCAACAATATTAGTAGAAAACATCAGTGAAAGTTTAGGGAAAATTTGACAATCCGTTCAGAAGTTATTAATTTATTAAGTACCTGCGTAGTCAATGCTGGATGAGAAGGCTACTACAGTGTATGATGTCATGTGCGTACAACGATATGAAGAAAATAAAAGGAAAATTTAATAAAACTTCACTTTTTGAATACAGTGCACATTCTTTCGACTTGTAACTGACATAATGTTAGGGGTAATACTATTCCCTTGCCTTCTAAAAGAGAGAAGTCAAGTGTTCTTTTGCTATGCGAGAAAAGTGAAAATATTTTGAATTTTCTTTATTCTTTCTTTATAACGATGTACACATGTGACATCACAAGCTATAGTAGTCTTTTCATCCAGCCTTGAGTGAGCAGAAACTTTAAGAATTCATATCTTTTGAACGGATTGTCCTATTTTCCCCAAACTTTCGCTGATGTGTTCTACTAATATTGCTGTATTCACTCAACCCAAATGCAATGATAGTGAACTTGTCCTTTAAAGAGATTGTTGTTGTTCTTTTGGATTGTGGAGCTCTCTGCCGGGTGGGCAATTTGCTCCAAAAAATATAATTATTCAGATATGCCTTAAATTAATTATAAAAACCTAAAATAATTTAAATTATTTACAAAAAACCTAATTACATTTATTTTTATATTTACAATGATATATATACATCGGAAGGAAAGGGGACAGG
Organism: Diadema setosum; assembly: GCF_964275005.1. Classification (NCBI taxonomy): domain Eukaryota; kingdom Metazoa; phylum Echinodermata; class Echinoidea; order Diadematoida; family Diadematidae; genus Diadema; species Diadema setosum. Next base: position 14,610,252 of record NC_092696.1, on the reverse strand, counting down.
GTTCCGGAAATGATGTCATCTGCCTACTCCTGCATCGAGAGAAATGCAGGGTTACGCCGTTCCCGTCGGCAAAGCAGGTATAGGACCCGCCCGCCGACGCCGGTGATGTCTTGGCCTTTCCCGGGGTCAGGCGCCTCTAGTTGTCTTATCGGCCTAGGTGTTAATTATTATTAGCCTAGTAGGCAGAGACATCGTGGAAGAGAAGTGTTGATAGAAGAATAGCGGAAAGGGTGAAGACAGAACGAGAAGACAGACAGCTAGGGGGGTGGAGGGTGCTGAGCTCCTCTCTCTGACATAGGGTCAGCCCGTTACCAAGATTACATGCATGGGATGTAAAAATGGATAACAATTAAAAGAAGCGTTACCGTTTAAAGAGTGCTTTAAAGAGAGCTGACCAACCAATCTTCTGGTGCTCTGTATTTCACCCCTTTGATCCTTGACAAGGATGGCAGAAGACAGCCTTCGGTATCATGGAGCCAGTGTTGTCAAGTGTCCCTTTCTTTCCCACTTCCCTCATTGACTTGCTTCAGAAAATTACTGAGGACATGAAGGAGGGGAAGAAGAGGAGGAGCCAGACATTGATTACGATGATGGTTTTGTCAATGACTAGAAATTACGGAAGTGTGAAATGAAAAGCTCACATATCGCTTTACCGCTTTTGTGGTTTGTACAGTAAGACAAAATGAGAATTCAAAATACTTTTGACAAAGTGAAGTCATACTGTGTTACTTTATTTTCTCAATATAGAGGTATACGTTAATTCCATACGTCAGGGAAAACACATACACACGTCACAGATGTAACAAACCACTTTGTCTTTTGATAATAGCTTAAATATTGTGTCTTGTATCAGACAACTTTTTAAACAGAATTTGCAAACAGAATATAAGCACAAAAGCGATTCATATGCAAATATCCCTAGATAAAAGTAGCAGCAATCCACATTGATATAACAGTTCCTATTCACAGGGTGGATTTCCGGCTGTCAAGTGAAATTTATCTTTCTGTTTTCGAACAATGGTTTAAACAAATAAATTTGAATGAGCTGCTTTTAACTTAATCTTAAATAAATTTTCATGAAAACATTTTTGAACCTAAAATTTTGAAATAGACTGAAAATTTTGGTACAGTGATTGTTTCCATGAAAATACCCCAATTCAAACGCTTTTGAATACATGAAACAAAATTGAACGACCACAAAGAGTGTTGAATTTTATTTCAAGTTTTATGTTTGTCCAGTAGTCACTTTCACATGTCGTGATCAACATCATTATCATGGGTGACCTCTTTTGACCATTTATCTTAGGGGTACATGTATTTGCATATGAATCGCCGTAGTGATTACATTCTTCATTCGATTTCAACAAGTGAGGAGCCAAAATGCTTGGAATTGAATTTCTCTTCAGATTCTATTGACTGCTTTTGATACAACACAAAATAGGCCTTTTTTGGCTATTTGTCACATAAGCAACCTTTTTGTTTTGTTTACTCTGCTACTTTGACACGTAAGCATTCAAATTGAAACAAATCAAATACAGTTAAATCAACGTCTTTAATAATCGAGTTTTGGTTTTGTTACAAAGTTGAAGATTTGATATGAAAAATATCAAATACAAAAAACAAAGTATGAATAAACGCGTAACTTTTGGCTATACTACTCTGGGTTCCGGTTTCGTGTCTCTCCCCCCCCCCCCCTTTAGTAGTTGGTAATGCGCCAGCGTTGTGCCCGGTACACCGCAGGTCGTCAGCGGGTGTGGCTCAGCAGGTATGGCTTTGCAGGTGTGGCTCTGCAGGTGTGGCTCAGCTAGCGACGCTAGTCCCTCGTACCGGTAGTCGCCCTAGCATGACAGTTCTGCTCACTGATGTTGATTTAAGCCCCATACCAATGTGTTTTATGTGATAAACAAAATGTTTCTCTGCCTGATATTCCCTAACGTCAGTACTTATGCACGAACTACTGAAATCAATTAACATATGGCTCAGACAGAAGTATGCATTAAAAATTCTCCTCACAAAACAAACTGTCTGTACTTACTAAATTAAGACTCCACTAGCACCTAATCATATTCCTGAGTATCATTAACCTAACCTCCCAACCTAATTTCCAGAGTAAATGACACTGATTCTTTTCATATTTTTGGAATTTTCTTGTATCAAGCTTGCTCAATTGATTCCTCATGCTGCATTTCCTCTCAAGAAATGTTTTATTTGTCTCTGTATGTTGTGTAGTTCGAAAAGTTTAACCATTTTGGTACTCTTCGGTGTAACCGACACTTTCCACATTTTTGGACTTTTCTTGTATCAAACGTGTCTTAATCCTGTAAATGACCATCTCAATCGATTCATCATGCCATATTTACCCTGAAGAAGTGCTTTATTTGTCCTTGATTGCTGTGAAGTTCAAAAGATATAGAAATCAATGATTTCCTCGCAAATCCATGATGGCCGCCAATAACCCCCATGGGACACGATTTTTACTTGAAAAAAAAAAATCAACTACACACCCTAAGGGTTACAGAAAAGGAGGGTGCATGGGGACCCACCCCCCCCCCCAAAAAAAAAAAAAAAAAACTGGTAGTCACACTTATTAATCATGTAATTGTCATAGATGTATGTGGACTATTGGGCAATTTCCAGAGCAAACGACACTGATTTTTCACATTTTTAGACTTTTCTGGTATCAAACTTGCTTTTATCATGTAAATAACTGTCTTAAGTGATTCCTCATGCCGTATTTACTCTGAAGAATTGTTTTATTTTCCCCTCTATGTTGTGTAATTCAAAAGTTAAACTTCCCGTATTTTGGTATTTTTCTGTGTAAACAACACTGATTTTTTTCATATTTTGAGGATTTTCTTGTTTCAAACTTTCAAACTAATCATAATAAATAACCATTTGAATCGATTCTCCATGTCACATTTACCCTGAAGAAATGTTTTATTTGTAATTGTACGCTGTGTAGTGCTTTATTTGTCCCGGATTGCTGTGAAGTTCAAAAGATATAGAAATTAATGATTTCCTCGCAAATCCAAGATGGCCGCCAATAACCCCCATGGGACACGATTTTTTCTTGGGAACAAAACAATTCCTTAGCTAGATACCCTAAGGGTTTTATTTAAAAAAAAGTAAGTTGAAAGGTGTGTTCGGAGGGTGCATGGGGACCCCCCATTCCTGCCAGACTATTCCCTTTTCAAAGTGAACATGCCTCTCCTGAATTGCTATAAGATTATGATGATGATGAATTTTAGACTACCGATAAACATGAGGCTATAAGGCGACAATAATGGGGGTGAGAGCGGATAAGATGAGCATTTAAACAGTAATTTCAAAGGTTCTATGTACTTGGCCTCAATACACACACACTCACACATAATACGCGCACACGTATCAACGAACGCATAAGACAGTAATTACAACACCATATGTGACCGTGCACCTGAAAACAAACAAAAAGTCGCCAGACATGAATTTTTAGTTAAGACCATATTCTGAAAGTAAATCAGTGAATTACATACCAGTGCGCGCAACAAAAAAAAAAAAAATGTTTTTTTTTTTTTGTTTGTGTTTTTGTCTACATGAGGATACAGTAGCTGTACCAAGTCCTCCCCCCTCATAATAGTTTGTTGTTGTTTTTTTTTGTTCTGAAATGTAGATTCGTCAGCCAAATACATATCAAACACTAGAAGAATACTTTAAGCAGCTCTGATTCAAATTGATCGTGAAAATGAAAAGTCCATGCGATTAGAATACATTATTCTTGTTTCACTTTCGCTGTTATCAGTATTATAATGCGCACTGTTTGTACGTGTGTGCTTAAATTATTTTAGCATTGTCATATCTGTGCATATTGTGTATAAATGAATGTTTGTTATTTTGCTATCTTTACCAATAAAATATGAATGAATTAATGAATTATATTTTAGGCTTGATACATTTTTTTTTTAATTTTGTACGGAATAGTTTGTCCTTCACGACAAACAACAAGTGCAATCGATAGCAGCGAGATTCTCGACGTACGAATCTTCATTCTTTCATTTTTCCCTGTTCTCATCTTTCTCTGATTGAAATATAGATGGTCCTGCTAATGATGTAATCAATATCAAAACACTGGTTCAGGGATCTTCTCTTCGAATTGAATGTCACGTGGTCAAACAGCCATATCCAGCTATCAATAATTACGTAATTGAAGCAAATAATGTTGCACTTTCGCGATCATCTTCTTACTACGCGCGGCTGTTCCCACGTCCTCGATGGTGCGTCGAACTGTCTTGCACGGGGAACAACGGGTATGGATCAACATCGACTGAAACCACTCATTGCCCTGCAGGTATCCTTTTTGTTTTTCATTTTCTTAAGTACAATTCAAGTAACCTGATATCAAAGGATTACAATGTCTAATTATCTACTGCTGTCTGGCTGTACCAATGCAGACAAAGCATGCCGATGCCTCGTAAAGGTTAGCTTTGCAAGAAGGCGAGTGTTGAGACGATAGTATAATGTTATTCGTATAAGGAAGAATTTTTGTCTGGCAAACATGACAAAGGACAGACTTCTTCCAATTTTTAAGAGTATACTAGTAGAAAACAGCAGAGACCAGTAACCAAAAATTTGATGTGATCTCATTTATTCTTTCCTTTATACCCGCATTCCCCGTGATTTGATCTGCTTTCTTGACAGGACCACCAGCAGATGACATCATACAGATTGACTTTCGAGAGTCTGGAGACCTCACGTACTACAGAGATCAAGTAGACTTAACCGTGCACTGCAATGTAGCCCCCCATAGCCAACCCTTCCCTGAAATCAATAACTACGTAATCAGAAGGGGCTCTCAAACAGTGCTATCGTCAAGCTCTAGAACCTACTACACCATATCGCCCCGCCCTGAGAGTTGTACCACTTTTACATGCATGGTCCGAAATATCTACGGCCCGACGTCGGCTGTTGAAGCCTACTGTCCAAAAAGTAAGATTGTATTTATTGATACCACGATTATAAGGATACTACTAATGAAAGACATGTTATGTGCGTGTGTGTGTGTGTGTGTGTGTGCGTGCGCGCGCGTGGAGGGGGGTGATGGATATGAATAATTATGTACACGTGAGTAAGCGTATCTATGATTATGTTATTCTCATTTCATATTTGAAGGCATAATTATACATACTGCAGAATTATCGATGTGCAGGTTGATTTATATTACGTTTGGTAATATGATTTGTTAATGGAATGAATGTACACATTTATTTTCCTTCTTTGAATCCTGCTTATTACTAATCTGTAAACTGATATTTGATGTGATTCGGCTGGAAAGAATCTGAATTCATGTAATGAATTGTGTTGGAAGAAAAAGCAACAAAACAAACAAACAAACACGCAAACAAACATCACTTTTCTTTGCAACTGATTGACAAATTGCCCTACATCGACGTAAATAAGCACATCGAGTATGTACGCCTATGATTTTTTTATCATGGCTACTACTAAGACACTGATCAATTCAGTGCTTATTTACGTCGATGTAGGGCAATTTGTCAATCAGTTGCAATGAAAACATCTCGACGGAAGAAAATCATGAATTTGAATAACAAAGCAGTACCCGCTGCATGCTATAAGGATTAGAACCAACACTTGCTTTCGGGCGAAAGCTCGGTGGTCTAGTGAAGATGACTGCCCTGTCCGGCGATCAGGAGGTCGTAGGTTCAAATCCTGCTCGAGTATGTACGCCCATGATTTTTTATCATGGCCACTGCTAAGACACTGATCAATTCAGTGCTTATTTACGTCGATGTAGGGCAATTTGTAGATCAGTTGCAATGAAAACATCTCGACGGAAGAAAATCATGAATTTGAATCACTTTCCTTTTCCATCATCTCAGTGACCGATTTCATGTGTCTTTGAATAGGAAGAACACACTTTTTAATTGTCAATCCCACGTTCGAAATGTTGGCTGTGCTTGACTATCGAGGACAGGCTTAGAACTCTTCCGAAGTGCAGTTAGTCTGTTACAATATTACGCCGAGCAATCATGTGTGGTGCTTAGAGGTTGTGAGTGATATTAAAATACAGTACTCTCCGCGTAATCGGGTATCGCTTAAACGGGTACTTCGTTTAATTGGGTAGTAATGTCAAAATCAGTTTCAATGCATATTAAAATTACCTGATATTCGGGGTGCCTCTCCGCATAAATGGGAAAATAATGCTCCTCTTATCTAATTTTTACTCACATTGCAGATATAACACTTTAAGAAATCATGCATGTGAAATTTTCCACGGCTAATCGCACTCTCTGCTTAATTTGCAACGAAGACCAATCATTTTGGGGAGTGATTAATCATGAAAACACACTTACCAGTACCGACTTGCGACACGTAAACGAACATTACACATGTAGCTAGCACTCACAACTACATATAGACAGACAGGAGTTGAACACACTTGCGCTCCTCCCTTGTTCCGCAACCACATTCACAATACATTGTACAAGAAGCTTGCAACGAAAATCAGGCCATCCACCTGCTCCATAATTTTGCTTTTCCCCAGTCACTTCTCGAAAAGTAACCCGACGGTCTACGTGACTATAGTGCACGCAAAGAGACGTGTTCATTTCGGAAAACGCCTGTGTGTAAGCGAGGAGTCTATAGTGAATGACAAAGTTTTCTGAAGACATATTTGTCCATAAGAAGAGTGTAAGTTATTGCTCGTGACTGAGCAAGTGTAAGGTATGTATAATGTGCCGTGCAAGCACGCGTGTTAAGCATACAGTGTATATGTTTGGTGCAGTGTACAATGCATTGACATACACATTATGTGTGTCAATTGTGAATGAGACGTGTTCTTCTGTTAATCGGGTATTCCGCTTAATCGGGTAAGAAGCGCTCTGCCCCAGCCTACCCGATTATGCGGAGAGTACTGTAACTGGTAACATTTTCGGAGGGCGGGGGGCGCTTTAACAGAAAATATCGTCATTATTATGATTTCCGTTTTTATTAAAACAACAACAACAAATACTACCACTACTAGTTCTTCTTCTACTACTACTACTACTATTATTTAAGGCACTCTTTTCACAAGTTTATAAGAAAAAGTGATTATAGTGCATAGCGCATAATAATGTCCAATTGAAACCTTTCCTAGCCATTGCACACGATGTCGCGCTCGAATTAAAAAAAAATAAAAGATAATGTTCTGGAATAGTACATATTATTTGCATGTCATTAAACTAAATTATAATACAATGCTCGTACTAATGAATCAAGGAAGGTCACTGTCCACAGTCACCACTGTTTTAAATTTTAACTTCATTACGAAAGACCAACATGACATGCCTTTATCATGGATTGCAATCAGGTCCACCAAGCGATGCTATAATCGACATTGAGTTCGACGAGCGACTGGATGGTGATGACCAAGCTGTAGTCGACATTTCCTGTCAGGTGACTTTAGGGGGTCAGCCTGACCCACCTATTAACAGCTACAGGATCCAAGTAGGCAACGAGGTGGTTTCTGAGTCGAGCTCCTCCTCATTTACGCTCTCGCCACGCCCAAAAAACTGCAGAGATGTCACTTGTAGGGGGTCAAATGACTTGGGTGCTACAACGACTATGAGAGAATATTGCCCATCAGGTAAGTTCAGTTTGATAACGATTATTTTGGCTTTCAAATATAGAGATATACGTGCATGAGTGTTTACCTGCGATTGTGTCAACTTAAATGGGATCATACCTTTAGCCACACTTACCCCGTGCAAGGACACAATTTACTCTTAGAATGCTAGTACATACTGGACCCAGGTTTTGTAATTCGCTTGATGCAAGCACTAAACATACTTCAAGTAAATCAGCCTT